>NC_028644.1:69959966-70111276 GCF_001406875.1 Solanum pennellii
TATATATATATATATATATAAAACCTTTGAATGTCTAAAAAAGGATAAAACTTGAAGATAATTTTTATACTTAATAAATATCTCCAACTGTTTCCTCCTATGTTGCAAATTCTTATTTTCCTTGTATATTAGTTCTCTTCAATTGCTTTGTTGTTGGTGTTTATCTTTATTATTTTGCTGTTTTTAGAAGATTTTTTTTAGTAATACGTTATTTTGTTGAGAATATTTTATTATCTACTAATTTCATTCGATATTACAAGAAATATATAAATATTATTTCACATTTTAAATCAGGTTTCTAAAAAAACACTAGAAATTGAGGTGGGCCAACTTAATCAAACAACAATGAAGAGAATCTTGAACTGGACTGACTCGATTAAAAAACAATGAAAAAAATTGATAAGTATTTATTCAATCAAAAAATAATACGAAAAATATAATATGGTCGACTCAATAAAAAATTATACACGTATGGGAATTTGAGGTGGGACCATTCAGTCATAAAATATTATATGTAAAAAATTTGAGATTGGTAGACTTTGTATTTTGTAGTCCCATATGCCATGTACGTGAGCAAATTTTTGCAACAATTAAAATCGACTCACAAAATAATTCTTTTAATTCGATACAAAGTTATAACCGATCAATAAATCCAATAAACTGAAAATGCACAAAAAAAAAAATTAACTAATTAATTTGGCGCTGAAATAGTGCTTAATCTGTGGTGAAAATAATATAATTTATATGTTCGTTAGTTGTTTGAAATATAGCCAAAAAATCTGCACACAGACTAAATATAAAATATTTTAATATAATTTAGTCAGCTACTAAATAGAGAGAATGTAGTTATAAAGAGATTAATTTTTGAAGATCACTAACTTTATTTACTCTCTTTTTTCTACGATTTATGAGTATCATAATCCAATTTTAACGTAGTCATGAAAAAATAAAATTTTCTACCCTTTGGATGACTAGGATAAGATAAAACTCAAATATAAATTTTTCCACGCTGATTGAAATACGATAGAAAGAATTCTGAAGTGGACCGACTCGACCAAAAAACAATTGAGAGAAACTCAAGTTAATCCTCTCATTTTTTAAAAATTGCGGAGAATTCAAGGCTATCTGCTTATTATTTATTCACACAAAGATAGTGTGGAGAATTCGAAGTGATTATCTCAACATTTATTCACACAAAAAATAGAATCTTCGAATTTCATTCGAGATTACACGAAATAATACAATTATTGTTTCACTCAAATGAATGTAAACTACTTTTTAACCAAGTTCTTGAAAAAACACAAGCGAAGAATTAAAAGTAGGTAACTCAATCGACGGAGAATTTAAGGTGTCCAACTTAGTCGAAAAATAGTGCAAAGAATTCGACGTAGTCAAATCAGTCAAAAATAGTGCATATAGAGAACTCGAGATGACACATGAAAAAAAAATAACACAAGTAAAAATTTGAGGTGGATAGACTCAATACTTATTGTCCAACGTGGCTATATGTTTTCTCTCAATTAAAATTTGCTCAGAATATAATTCTTTTCGCGATCCAAAAATACCCAATTAACAAACTCAATAAATCAAAAATTCACCAAAATCTAATTAATTTAGTGCTGAAAAAGATCTAAAATTGTGCTGAAATAGTGCTTAATTTGTGCTGAAAATATTATAATTTATAGCTTCAACAGTTTGTTAAAATACACCCAAAAAAATTTGCACAATGAGTAAATATAAAAGTATTTTAATATAACTTAGATCAGGAGAATATAGTTATAAATAGATTAAGTTTTGAAGATGACTAGCTTTATTTATTTCATTTTTAACGATTTATTCTTGTGAGCATCATAATCAAATCTAACATGATCATCTCCGTTTTATTACGAATCAAAACTATAATAAGAACACGATTGTTTTTACCCTTTTAATGACTAAAATAAGATAAAACTCGAACACAATTTTATTAATAATACATTTCTCCACTTTTTTCCTACTATGTTGCAAATTCTTATTTCCTTGTATATTAGTTCTCTTTGATTACTTTACTGGTTGTGTTTATCTTTATTGTTTTATTATTTTAAAAGATATTTTTAATAATACATTATCTTGTTAAGGATATATTAAAAATAATTTCTTTAACTCAAGAAAATTATGATAACTTTTGCATATATTTTATCATTTTTAAATTTTATTCGAGATTAATTATACGAAATTTACAAATATTATTTCAATCAAGTGAACAAGAACTAATTTTTAAATCCGGTTCCTAAAAGAAACACTACAAGCAGAATATTCGAAGTAGGAAAACTCAATGAAAAAGTAATACATTTGAATCGAGGTGGATCGACGCGACGAAAAATAATGGAGAGAATCTCAAGGTAGACCGACTCGACCAAAAAACAATAGAGATTCGAGATGATCGTCGATCGAAAAACAATGGAAAGAATCTCGAGGTGAAATAATTCGACCAAAAAACAATGGAGAGAATCTCAAGATGACTGACTCATTTTTAAAAAATTGTGGAGAACTCAAGGCTACTCGCTCAGTATTTATTCACACACACAAAAAAATATGCCGAGTATTCAAGGTGATCGACTTAGTATTTATTCGCACAAAAAATAGAGTCTTTAAGTTTGATTGGAGATTACATGAAACATACAATTATTGTTTCATTCAAATGAATATGAACTACTTTTTTAACCGGGTTCTTAAAAAAACACTACATGTAAAGAATTCGAAGTCCGGCGACTCAATCGAGCAGAGAATTTGAGATGTCCAACTTAGTCGAAAAATAGAGAATTCGAGGTGGTCAAATCAGTCGAATAGTGCATGTTGAAATGTAACCAAAATGCACTTCTACAGTCGATCGACTCGGTCGAAAAATAATACATGTAAGAGATTATATTTGAGGTGGACCGGTTTTATCGAAAAATTGTGTGAAGAATTCGTGGTGAATCGACTCGATCGAAAGATAGCGCGAAAAATTTAAGATAATCAATTCAGTATTTATTTAGTCAAAAAATAATACATAAAATTTGAGATAACAGACTTAATTGAAGGCGGAGAATTCGAGATAGTCTACTCAAATTGAAAATTAATGTAGAGATTTGAAATGAACGACTTAGTATTTATTCAGTCAAAAAATAATATCGAGAATTCGAGATGGCCAATTGAAACGAAAATAAATATAAAGCATTTGAAACAATCGACTTAATTTTTTTCAGTAAAAAATTAAATTTTTTCGCTTTAAATTGTGATAATAAAACTAAAATTACTTGATATATCGATAAATTAAAATCTCTCACCCACTTAATATCACAACTTAACAAACTAAATTGTCTTAAAAATAATACAGTTTATTTTACCTAGTTTAGGGTAAAAAACATATAATGAGCATGCCGGTACATTTGACGCCGTTAGTAACAAACCCAAATAGGATAGTATCAATTGCTCTTTTTTCCCCGTCAAATAATATTTCGTCACCCAAACAACGTGGTCCCATAGTTATAAAAAAACTAACCATGGTTAATTTTAAGAATGAAACTAGTAACATGCATGCAGATTCGATCAAATTCAATGAATTTTGCTTAAATAAAATGCTATGTTAATAAAGACATTAAATATGTGTAAACATTAAATTTAACATTCACCTATTATTTTGAAATCATTATAAAATTGAAATCTTAGCTTCATAAATGTTTGTGAAGAATTATAACATTTATAAAGAGTTCTACTTTTATGAAAATTTGCGAGTCATTCGTAAAATTATGACTTTTACAACTTTTTAAAGGGGTATGGAATTTTTGAATAAGGTATAATAAAACCTTTGAGTGATTAGCTAACACCGATGTTTTAGATATCAATACACAAGTGATCATTTCTATCATGGTAGGATATATTTCATCAACCTCGAATGCTTGAAACCGTGCTTTCGATTTCATTTTCTTTACTAGTTTTATGTTTCTGATTTTAAAAATACTCTTTTAACTATTTTATTTCTTACCAAGTTATAAAGTGTTATTGTTCTAAGTATCATATTAATACAGATTAACAATAACATATAACATGTCGATATTCTTGACTTTCACGCGATTTTACGTCTGAATACAAAAATAGTGTTACTCCTAACATAAATTTCTCCACATCTAAAGCTTAAATTTAATGTATCCTCGATTAAGACTAAAGAAGTCCCACCATTACATGATAATTAGTACTTCTTGACTTTCACACATGAAAAGTTGCGACTTTTCTATAAAATTATGACTTTTGTGACTTTTTTCAAAGGGGTGTGACCTTTTGAGTAAAGTACAATAAAATCTTTGGTGACTTGCTAACACCGAACTTTTAGGTACCAATACACTAGTGAGTAAAATCATTCAATCCTGGAATGAAATATTCCATCAACCTCGGATACTTGACGACATGTTTTAGATTATACTTTCTATACTAGTTTTAAGTTTCTAAATTTAAAATTAGTGTTTAAACATTGTTTTTCTTACAAAGTCATTCAATGTTATTGTTCTAAGTGTCTTAGTAATACAGATTAATAATAATAGCATGTCGACAATTTTAACTTTCACACGATTTTACGTCTGTATAAATAATGGTATCATTTGTAACATAAATTTCTTCACAACTAAAACTTAAATTCAATATCCTCGATTAAGACTAAAAAAGTCCCGCCATTACATGATAATTAGTACTTCTAAACTTTCTCACGAGCTTTTACTTTTTTAATAAAATAATCGGATCACTCGTAAGTTGTAACGTAAATTTCTCTACATCTAAGACTTAAATTTCTATTAATGTGTGATAATTTTGATAATATTTGCATAATTTATGCAATATACCCAAATTTCCATATTGTCAATTGTAAAAATTTAGCAAGATTATTCAATATTCTACTATTGTTCAAGAGTATCATTATAACATATTTTGCAATTGTTTTATATTGTTGCAACATATATTATTACATGGAATATACTTATATATGTATGTTGTATTAATATTTATCTCATTTTATAAAGTTTGAAATACATGATATACACGTGCAACACACGTGTTTATAACTAGTACAATAACTATGTGTATACATTAAATTTAAGGTTATGATTTTTGCTACTTTTTCAAAGAGGTGTGACGTTTTCAATAACGTACGATAAAACTTTTGACTGAGTCGCTAACGTCAAGGTTTTAGGTATCAATACACCAGTGAGTAAAACCGTTCTATCCTGAGAGGATATATTCTATCAACCTGGGTACTTGACATCGTGTTTTAGATTCTATTTTCTCTATTAATTTTAAGTTTTTAGTTTTGAAAATACTCTTTAAATTTTATTATTTCTTTCAAAGTTATCCAATGTTATTGTTCTAAGTATCTTAGTAATACAGATTAACAATAATAAATTGCAGGTTGACACTCGTGACTTTCACGCGGTTTTACACTTGATACAATAATGACGTCACTCGTAACATAATTTTATTCACATCTAAAACTTAAATTCAATATCCTCGATTAAGACTAAAGAAGCTTCGTCGTTACATGATAATTAGTACTTCTTGACTTTCACATGCTTTTACTTTTTAATATAATAACAGGGTCACTCGTAACGTAAATTTCTTCACATCTAAAACTCAAATCTAATGTCTTCGATAAGACTAAAGCAATCCCACAATTACATAATAATTAATATTCTTGACTTATTTTACACAATTTTTACGGTAGTAGTTGAGCCATTACACGACAAGCGGTGTTAACTCTACTTAGTTAATAACCAAGTGTTACAAACCCAACCCCCACCCCGCCCCGCACACACAAACACACACACACTTATATCCAAGGCAAGATTAAAGAAATCCCCCCGTTACATAATAATTAATACTCTTGACTTCACACGCTTTTACTTTTTAATACAAATTAACAATAATAGCATAATCGACAATCTTGACTTTCACACGGTTTTACGTCTGAATACAATAATGGTATCACTCGTAACATAAATTTCTCATCGTCTAAAACTTAAATTAAATATCCCTGATTAAGACTAAAAATGTCCCGTCGTTACATGATAATTAGTACTTCTTGACTTCTCACGCGCTTTTACTTTTTAATACAATAATCGAATCACTCGTAAGTCGTAAAGTAAATTTATCCACATCTAATACTTAAATTTCTATTAATGTGTGATAAATTTAATAATATTTGAATAATTTATGCAATATACCTAAAATTTCATATTGTCAATTGTGTAAATTTAGCAAGATTATTCAATATATTACTATTGTTCAAGAGTGTTATTATAACATAGTTTGCAATTGTTTTCTATTGTTGCAACATATATTATTACATGGAAAATTATATTTTCACTTTCTAATTTGAAATACTTATATATGTATGTTATATTAAAATTCATCTCATTTTAGAAAGTTTGAAATACACGATGGATATACACGTGCAATGCACGTGTTCATAACTAGTACATTAGCTATGTTTAAACATTAAATTTAAGGTTACATTGCTACTTTTTTAAAGAGGTGTGACATTTTTAATAACGTACGATAAACCTTTGAGTAATTCACTAACGCCAAGGTTTTACGCAATTTTCACGGTAGTTGTTCCGCTATTACATGACAAGCGGGTTAACTCTACTTAGTTAATAACCAAGCTTTACATATCCAACCAACCCACCACACACTTAAATCCAAGGTCCAATTAATACTCTTGACTTCACACGTTTTTACTTCTTAATACAATAACAGAGTCACTCGTAATGTAAATTTTTTCATATCTAATATTTAATTTAATGTCAGAGTAAAGAATTCTCAACATGATAATAAGTACTTTTTAATTTTCGCACGCTTTTACTTTTTAATATGATAGCGGAGTCACTTATGACGTAAATTTCTCCACATCTAAGACTACAAATCTAATGTCTTCGATTAAGACTTAAGAATTCTCACCGTTACATAATAAATAATAATCTTGACTTTTATGCAATTTTTACGGTAGTTATTCCACCATTACACGACAGGCGGTGTTAACTTTACTTAGTTAATAACCAGCCGTTACTTACCCAACCAACGCCCCACACACTTAAATCCAAGGTCCCCAATTAAGACTACAAAAATCTCGCGGTTACATAATAATTAATTCTCTTGACTTTCACACTTTTTTACTTCTTAATAATATAACAGAGTCACCCGTAACGTAAATTTCTCCACATCTAAGATTTAAATCTAATGTCCTCGATTAAGAGTAAAAAACTCCCACCATTACGTGATAATTAGTACTTTTTGACTTTCGCACGCTTTCACTTTTTAATACAATAACGGGACCACTCCTAAGTCGTAACGTAAATGTCACCGCATCTAACACTTAAATCTAATGTCCTCGATTAAGACTAAAGAAATCCAACCATTACATGATAATTAGTACTTCACGAGTTTCGCACGCTTTTACTTTTTAACATAATAACGGAGTCATTTATAACGTAAATTTCTCCACATCTAAGACTCAAATCTAATATCTTCGATTAAGACTTAAGAATTCTCACAGTTACATAATAATTAATAATCTTGACTTTTATGCAATTTTTACGGTAGTTGTTCCACCATTGCATGACAGGCGGTGTTAACTTTACTTAGTTAATAACCACCCGTTACTTACCCAACCAACCCCCACACACTTAAATCCAAGGTCCCCGATTAAGACTAAAGAAATCTCGCCGTTACATAATAATTAATACTCTTGACTTTCACACTTTTTTACTTCTTAATACAATAACAGAGTCACTCGTAACGTAAATTTCTCCATGTCTAAGATTTAAATCTAATGTCCTCGATTAAGAGTAAAAAACTCCTACCATTACATGATAATTAGTACTTTTTGACTTTCGCACGCTTTTACTTTTTAATATAATAACGGGGTCACTCCTAATTAGACGTAACGTAAATGTCACCGCATCTAAGACATAAATCCAATGTACTCGATTAAGACTAAAGAAATCCAACCATTACATGATAATTAACACTTATGAACTTTCGCACGCTTTTACTTCTTAAAACAATAACGGAGTCACTTGTAACGTAAATTCCTCCATATTTAAGACTCAAATCTAATGTCTTCGATTAAGACTAAAATAAATCTCACGGTTACATAATATTAATACTCTTGACTTTTACGCAATTTTTAGGGTAGTTGTTCCACCATTACACGACAGGCGAATTTAACTTCACTTAGTTAATAACCACCCGTTACTTACCCAACCAACCCCTCCACACACTTTAATCCAAGGTCCCCGATTAAGACTAAAAAAATCTCGCCGTTACATAATAATTAATACTCGTGACTTTCACACTTTTTTACTTCTTAATACAATAACAGAGTCACTCGTAACGTAAATTTCTCCATATCTAAGATTTAAATCTAATGTCCTCGATTAAGAGTAAAAAACTCCTACCATTACATGATAATTAGTACTTTTTGACTTTCGCACGTTTTTACTTTTTAATACAATAACGGGGTCACTTCCAATTAGTCGTAACGTAAATATCACCGCATCTAAGACATAAATCCAATGTACTCGATTAAGACTAAAGAAATCCAACCATTACATGATAATCAACACTTATGGACTTTCGCACGCTTTTACTTCTTAACACAATAATGGAGTCACTTGTAACGTAAATTTCTCCACCTTTAACACTCAAATCTACTATCTCCGATTAAGACTAAAACAAAACTCACGGTTACATACTAATTAATACGTTTGACTTTTACACAATTTTTACAGTAGTTATTCCGCCAATACACGAAAACGGTGTTAACTCTACTTCTAACCAAGCTTATAAAACCCAACCAACCCCCCACTCTACTTCACACTACACAGATGAAAAAAGGAGAGAAACACGTTCTCTGCAGGGAGCGGTAGAAAGCAACAAATCAAGCCATATATTAAGCTGTTTTTGGGTAAACTCCGTTACAGAGTTTTCTCTTTCTCTCTCTCACTTTCTCTCTTTCTCTCACATACAAAATAGAAAGAAAAAAAAATGAAATTATTAAGCTGTTGCTTCTTCTGTTGTTGCTCCTGTTTGTTCCAGTAGAACTAGTACTACTATTGTTAGTTAATTTTTTTTTTATTCAGCACTACTTTAAACTTTATTTTTAGTTGTTGGGGGTGTTTCTTTAAGGCTTTTATATGTGTTGTTGTTATAGCAGGGAAGAAATGTGGTGAATTTTAGCTAGTTTTGTGATGTTTTTTTGAGCTAATTAGTTGATTTTGAATTCTGGGTGTTCTTTAGTTTTTGGAATTGAAGGTTGATTATACTCATGGCAACTATAAATGGGTGGTGTTGTCAGTCTCAGCCGAATATGAATTCTTCAGGTGAAAGTTTGATTTTTTGAAGTTTAATTTGAGAATTTTGGAGCTTTTTTTGTTTTTGTTGTTTAAAATGTGGATTTTTTATTTTTTGAGTTTCAGGTAAAAAAGATGCTCTGTATCATGAGCTATGGCAGTTGTGTGCAGGTCCAGTAGTCGATGTTCCCAGGGAAGAAGAAAGAGTTTATTATTTTCCTCAAGGCCACATGGAACAAGTAAAAAAATTTATTTTAAAAAAATAATTGAATTCTGTTTGTTTTTTTTTCTTCTGTTTTAGGTGAATCTGGTTGATTCAAGGCTATAAGTCTTGTTTTTGAGTTATGGAGTTATGAATTTTTATTGAATTTCTCAATTTGAGTGTATTTTTTTGGTTATTTTTAGTTATGTTTTCTGGGGATTGTAAAATCTGTATCTTTCTCTTTTTGTCTCACTTTTTTTGGTTTTGTGGAAAAGTTGGTAGCATCAATTAATCAAGAAATGGATCAAAGAATTCCATCATTCAATCTCAAATCAAAGGTCCTTTGTCGAGTTATCAATAGTCATTTCCTGGTATGTTTATATTTCATTGTGTTATTTGATCAGTTTATTTTACATACATTGTATTCATACTTGTTAGTAATTCATCCAAAAAAAGTGATGAATTTATTGTTGGGTTCAAAATTCAAACATCGGAAGGTGAGCCTTGGCGTATTCGTAGCTGGCAAAGTTGTCGGTTTGTCGCCAAGTGAACGACCATGAGGTCACCGTTCAATGCGTGTAAGCAATCTCTTGCAGAAATGCAGGGTAAGGTTGTGTCCAACAGACCCTTACAGTGGGAGCTTTAGTGCACCTGAATGCGTTTAAAGTTCATACAATTTTGTATTTGAAATGTAAAATGTTTTTGATGATTGCTTGTAGGCTGAAGAAGACAATGATGAGGTCTATGTCCAGATCACTTTGATGCCAGAGGCACCACATGTAAGAAGTTAAAATTGTTGTAGTATTCACTTGTTTATATGCATTTTATTGATCAATTTGGTTTTAATTATTGATCTGATTTTTAGGTACCCGAGCCGACTACTCCGGATCCATTAATTCCGCAGGATGTAAAGCCTAGATTCCATTCTTTCTGCAAGGTCCTGACAGCCTCCGATACAAGCACTCATGGTGGATTTTCTGTTCTAAGGAAACATGCTAATGAATGCCTTCCTCCATTGGTAATATAAGTGTGATCATTTTGTATAGGCTAGACTACATTTCCCCCCCTGTTTTGACAAGTTGTTGAATTAGCTCTCCTGTTTGTTATACTTTGTTAGGACTTGAACCAGCAGACTCCGACCCAGGAATTGATTGCGAAAGACCTTCATGACGTGGAGTGGCGCTTCAAGCATATATTTAGAGGTAATTGTTTTGTTTGTAGAGTGTAACAGAAGATATCAATGAAGCTTTATCATGTATTGTAAAGGTCAAAAGTCATCCGTCTTTGTTTTAATTATAACAGGCCAACCTCGGAGACATTTACTTACCACAGGGTGGAGTACCTTTGTTTCTTCAAAGAAATTAGTGGCAGGGGATTCTTTTGTATTCTTGAGGTATCTCTCTCTGGTCCTAGCTTCTCGTATGAGTATGATATTTGATTGCATTGTCTATCACTATTGCATGTCATGTCATATATCCAGAACAGTTAATGTTGGTTTGTTAATAATCATATTCTAATGGATATGTACGCTCTAGGGGTGATAATGGACAGCTACGAGTTGGGGTCAAAAGGCTTGTTCGCCAGCAGAGCTCAATGCCGTCATCGGTGATGTCAAGCCAGAGCATGCACCTAGGAGTCTTAGCTACAGCATCTCATGCTGTTACAACCCAGACAATGTTTGTTGTTTACTACAAACCGAGGTTTGTCACATACGCCTCCTTTCAATTATCCCGTCATCCTTATGCAGTAGAGATCATATTCATGCCAGAGAACATACTAAATCTTTCATATGCTCTTCCAATTTTCTGCTATGACAACCTTCAGAACCACTCAGTTCATCGTAGGCGTCAACAAATACTTAGAGGCTCTTAAACATGAATATGCAGTTGGCATGCGATTCAAAATGCAGTTTGAAGCCGAAGAGAATCCTGATAGAAGGTAGTGATATCAATTACTCGCTAGATCCATTTTGATTTATCTGTCTTACTTTCCTTTATAGTTTGTTTAAAAGAATGCATCTTTCCCTTTTTGGCTTTAATTCAACTTAAATTCCGTGCCAAGTTAAAACCAGCAAATAAAATTGAAATGGTGGGAGTATTCAGAAGTCCTCCAATTAGATGTGGAAGTCTTTGATCAAGATGTTTATTTGCCAACTGCTTAGTTCTGACATGTATTTGTTTTTTCTTGGGCTCTCCCCTGTTATTTCTCAGATTTATGGGCACTATAGTTGGAATTGATGATCTTTCTTCACAGTGGAAAAATTCTGCGTGGCGATCCTTGAAGGTTGATATCTACATTTATATTTCAGCAATATTCTTTAAGTTCAATTGGTAATCACCAATTCTCCCTTCGTTCCAGGTCCGATGGGACGAGCCTGCAGCCATTGCAAGGCCTGACAGAGTTTCTCCTTGGGAAATTAAACCTTATGTGTGTTCAATTCCAAATGTCCTTGTCCCACCAACCGCAGGGAAGAACAAAAGGCATCGGCTACATAGTGAAATCAAAATATCAGGTCTGAATGAAAATTCTCAACAGCATGGTGGTTTTTCATGTGTTGGTTGCTGATATTTTAATTTCCGTTTTCATTTTCTTAATTATCTTGCCTTTCTTTTCCTGTTAGAACAACCTTCATCCTCAAATGCTTCGGCGGTTTGGAATCCTTCCCTTCGATCGCCTCAGTTTAACACCTTTGGCATCAACAGCAGTACTAATTGCGCATTAGCGTCTCTTACAGAGAGTGGTTGGCAGCTTCCTCATTTAAATACTTCAGGTATGCTTGTGGATGAGCCAGAAGATGGTAGGAGTGCTCCAACTTGGTGTGGTTTTCCATGCGTTTTGGCCCCGCAGTTCGGTCAAGGGACTAATCAGCCGATTGTTATTCCTACTGATGGGAGAAAATGTGATACCAAAAAAACCTGTAGATTATTTGGTATTGACTTGAAAAGTTCCTCAATTAGCACTACTGAGGCACGACTACAGCCACAGCCAGCCGGCATTTCTTGTGTCTTTGCAGAGAGAGCACCTCCAAACACGGTGCCTGCTGGTGATTCAGATCAAAAGTCTGAGCTTTCAGTAGACTTCAAAGATCAAATGCAAGGCCATTTGCGGTTACCCCTAAAGGAGGTTCAAAGCAAGCAGAGTTGTTCCACCAGGTCTCGCACAAAGGTATTAAATCAAAACCCAAAAAATTGCATTCTTACCAACTCATTTTCGCCACAAAACATATTATTAAACTCTCTAACATCTTTTCACATGTGGAATCCCTTGAGAAGGTGCAAATGCAAGGCGTAGCTGTAGGTCGTGCAGTGGATTTAACCATATTGAAAGGATACGATGAGCTTACAAAGGAGCTTGAGGAGATGTTTGAAATCCAAGGAGAGCTTCAGTCACGACAGAAATGGGGGATCTTGTTTACAGATGATGAAGGGGATACAATGCTTATGGGTGATTATCCGTGGCAGTAAGTTCTCTCTCACTTAAAACAATTTAAGACTGAATACATATACAACCACTGCATAAGATCTTTTCTACAACCTGTAATTTAACACATCACTTAAATCACTTAATTGCAGAGACTTTTGCAATGTGGTGAGGAAGATTTTCATTTGTTCAAGTCAGGATATGAAAAAATTGACCCTGTCTCGCGCAGACAGTTAAGCAGCTCCTTTCAAATGAAATGATGGCGGAAGATGGTGAAAGTTAAAGACTCCGCCTTTTGAAGTGGTACCGTTTTGTGATCTCTTTGGCTTCATTCTCTATATATAGTAGGAAAGAACGACAGGTTGTTGACATAGCAAGGCGTAGAAGCTTGTTTTTACGCTCTTTTTAGCCTAGTGCAGCTCCGTTTTGAGAGCAGTTAAGTAAGTAACTAGTTATAATAGGATAAGACTAGTAAAAATATAGTACTAGAAGTTGTAAAAAGTTAAGGGTGTTCTCTAATGGGGAGTCTATATAGTAGTAGTTTATGTAGTTTTCTATTCGCGCGTTAACCTGTAAATACTCATGTGTCATTGTAGTATTCTGGAAATACTACAATGTATCGTCTTGTTAACGTGCTTTATGCCTTATCTTATATGAAAACTCCATGGTGGAGATTGCTCTATACTTGCTCTTGCTGTATGACTTTTGTGATGCACAATAGGGATTTCTTGTCTAAATTTAGACTCTTTTGGCACAATCGTGCATCACTTTGTAACTTTTCCCCTTTACTAAACAAAAAATCTTTCAAAACGCTCCCTCGCGTGTGTGTTTGTTTTATTCTTTGCTAAAGGGTGATCCTAACATTTAAATTTGATACCGTTTTCTTTACTATAAGGGTGACTTGAACTCAAAACCTGTTTTATTAGTATGTTACTCTATTTAGAAGTTTAATAATTTATTAGATATGACATTTCTATTTACCTTGCTATTTCTTTTAACAATATTTACCTTAGATTCTATAAGTTTTTGATTCATTAACTGACTTTGGTTAAGATGTTGAGTGCAAAATAAATAGATGGTTCATCTTTTGAGCTAGCGTAGAGTCATTTTCCTTTAAACTTTATAAAGCACTTACAATCACATATTTGTGCATTCTTAGTGCACGTTTGACCATGGATAATTTTCACTATTTTATGGAACTGTATATTATAAATTTTTTGGAATTAGAAGAACTCAAAAAGACTCTTCTCATAATTTTATTTCGAATCACTCCTACAAAAATCAAAAAAAAATTTCAACTTGTATTCATTTTCAAGCAAAAGTTCAATTTCTCAATATCACTTTTAACACAAATATTTTCCCTCCGAATTTCACAATTTTAATGTTCAAACGGCCACTTAAGTTCCTTTTTGAGAACTTTTAGTGAAATTGGGCTTTGTGAATTGTTTGGTCTTCAATATCCCTATCCTAGCTAGGAAGAGTGTCCATATAGTCATGGGCCTCATGAGTTGTCAAATGTCACGTAAAGGTATTTATCTTTGCATGAGTGCTTGCTCACGCTCAAAACTTCTTTATTATGAGTCTGAGTCTTTGTGTTATGTATCCACGCTTGGCTTACATGATGTTTTGTGTCATTCCTAATCTTATTGAATGGACTATGAAGGACTTAGTCAAGTATAACTATAAAATGACGATAGCTTTATAGACAACTTCGTAGTTGTTGGAGTATACAACACGCTAACATCGACTTCTTGGAGTTTAGTAATCATAATTTCTTTTTTTTTTTAAAAGACAAATCTCCTCAATCAACTTCTTGATTTTAGTAGTAATCCATCGATTCAGGTACATTCATGACGTGATGTGTTCGATTAATATTTATTGTACTAAAAAGATTCTGAATTTTAACATAATATTTATTGTGATTTTTTCGTGAATTTTATATATAGATCAACATAAAATAATATTGATCTAGATAAATTTGGTATCACCTACTGCATTGATCATTACCTATATGTATAATTTTAACTTATAAGGGGTCCTAACTGAACAGAGAGAGATATATGGGTCATATATGAACTTACTTAAGTTCAATAATTTTTATTAAGATTATATTAGATAATGGATAAAGTTTTTATTGTGATATTAACTTGAGATCATTATAAATTCATAAAATTAAATCTTAAATCCGTCTCTGACCATTTGTACAGTTTCTATAGCCACCGGCTAGGAGTATAAAATGCATCCTTATAACAAAAAATTGGAAGTAGCCACAAACTTCACAGCTAACATAACTTTTTAATAATCCGTCGTAAGTAAAATATTTTCAAATTAGCGATAACTTTTATTATTTAGCTACAAAAGTCATTCACTAAGTTTTACTATTTATTCATTATATTTTCTATTTCAGATTTTATAAATGTGAACAGGGACATAATTTTACTTATAAAGATATAGTTTTTTTTTTTAATCATAATTCATTATATTTAATATACTTTACTCTGGGAAAATACTCAAACTTAATAACAACTTAAGATAAATTGCTTATAAAGAACTTTTTCTCTTAATAATTTAATTTTCCAAATCCAAAGATTGTGGAGCGTAAAAAAGAAAAAAAATAATAAATGAATGTTTTAAAATATAAAAAAAGAAATAAACTAAAAGTAAGTTTTAATTGGCTAGCTATCACCGTTAAAGTTAACTGATCGTGTATAAAAACTCTATACAGTTAGTGTACACAAGTTAATCTCGATCACCAATCACTACCACTTATATTTTATGGCTATTATGGCATATCATTTATTAGTCAAACGCTAGTAAGAGCGAAATTAAAATTTTCGTTAATAATATTTAAAATTTTAATTAAAATAAAGGTAACGTTGCTAGTCAATTATTAAAATTAAATGACTTTTTGAGTTATTAATCATATCAAAATTTAGACAAACATGTGTTTTAGTACTAATTCTAGGATACTATCACTAAGTTTTACTTAGGAGTTAGAAATCAAAAGATAATGACATTTTTAAAGATAAGATAAAAAAGTGATTATATATTAGACGTATTTTTTTTTCATACGTCTTTTTAAAAGAGATAAAAGATAATTTAATTATGATTTTTTTTAAGTGGAAAAGACTAGTAAAAGAATGAATTAATCAAAATGCCTTGAAAGCTATATCTACGACAACTAATGCTTGTAAATTTTAAATTCCATTTCTTAATACATGGTGATAAAACATGATATTCTTGTTGAGGTATATATGGTCAAGAATACAAGAACAAGAATACAGAGAATCTCATTATTTTATTTAACAAATCAACCTAATTCCACTTTTTTAATTATTTAAATGTAAATATTTTTTAAAAGGGAAACTTACATAAATGTGCTATAATAAAAAATGTTTACCATTTATAGCAATAATATTTTTTTTTCACTTGATCACTTTTAATTCATTTATAATACAAGTTTAATACATATTACAAAGAACAATTTATTATTCACATATAATACAAATTCTAATGATGCATAATACATTTATCACATATTTTAAAAGACTTATAATACAATGTGACTTTTTTTACCAAACAAACACAATATATTTCAAAAACAATTATAATTCAAATATATTGCATAAATAATTCACTTTTAATACATATTACAGAGTTATCACAGTATTGCTATAAATGATAATAAACAAAAAGTATCGCTAAAATCAGTAATTCTTTTCTAAAATGTATTAATTCATGTAATTTTTCCTTTTCAAAAAGTAAGATCTTATCTTGAGATTTACAAGTGTAAAAATGTAATAGCATTTTTTTAAAAAAAAAACTAATTATGCTTTTGAATTTTGATACATGCTAAAGGACGTCGGATTTCGGATCACCAAAAAAGATGGTGAATTATAGGCTATAGCATATGAAAATTGACAAAATGGGGGTTTACCTACTCAGGGGCCCGTTTGACCTTGAAATGGGTTGTTTTGGTCGTGCTGACCAACTCACTCTAGAGATAAGGTATTAATCGATATCCATATAAATTTTCGATAAAAATAACATCGCAATTTCGGATCACCAAAAATTTCATGGACTATAGCACACGAAAATTCATAAAATGAGGGGGTTTACCATCTTTAGGCTCATTTGACCTTAAATATGGGCCGTTTAGGCCGTGGTGACCAACTGACTCCATAAATAAGATTTTAAAGGACGTATATGTAAAGTTTTTGCAAAAAATGACGTCGAAATTTTGGATCGCCAAAAAAGATAGTAGACTATAGCACACAAAAATCAGCAAAATAGGAGGTTTACCTACTCTTGGACTCATTCGACCTTGAAAATGAGTTGTTTTAGCTGTGGTGACCAACTGACTCCATAGATAAGGTCTTAAGGGACGCCCATGTAATTTTTCGGCAAAAATTATATCGAAATTTCAGATCATTTAAAAAAATCCCATGGATTATAGCACATGAAAATTGATAAAATGAAGTGTTTACCTGCTCTGGGCTCGTTTGACCTTAGAAATTGACAGTTTTGACTGTGCTGACCAACTAGCTCCATAGATAAGTTCTTAAATGACGTCCATGTAAATTTTCGCAAAAATGACGTCGAAATTCTGAATTATCAAAAAAGATAGTGAAATATAGCACATGAAAATTGACAAAATATGAGTTTTACCAGCTCGGAATAAAAGAAAATTCTAATATTTTATATAAAAATATATATATATATGATTAAATCAATGAATATCAAAATTTATGAAAAATATTTTGTTCTTACTTATATTTAGGGAGTAGTTTTCAAAAATTGATGTACTTAACTAGAGTTATAATATTTGTTAATTATAACCTTAAAAATTTAAATAAGACATATCTTATATCTAGATGTGCACCTGACTAAATAGAGAAAAGGAATAATGAAGGAAAGCTAAATCCTGCTTAAAGAGTCTTCTTTCTTTCTCAATTTTTATACACAATTAATGCAATAAAAAAAATCAAAGTGAGAAAGTAGCTAAATTATATTTATGGGGTGAAATATTGTACACTAACCATGCATATAACATGAATTTTTAAATGAAAATTAATTTTAAAATGTCCGTTTCGTCAGGAAAATCTATATTATTACGAGCATTAAATTTTCATTTTAGTTTATGAAATTCAAGTGTAATAGAGGACAAGTTAGGCAAAGCATGCTAGGGTAGTTAAACATCTTTATCATAAAATAATATTTATTCGAGATGAAAATAAAATAAAAATTAAAAAGAGAAATATACAAATACAAATTAATTATTTAAAGACGTATACCAAGGAATATAATAACTTCCTCTTGCAAAAGAATAAAAAATTCTAACCCCATCTTCAAGTTCAAACAAAATTTTCTAACATCCAGTAATTCTTTTTCATAGTTTCCACTTCAAGTACTTTTTAATACATATTAAAATTCAACTAAAAATTGCCCGTACACCAACAACAACATTTATTCATTTTTATTTATTCTGTTTGGACTTTACACACATTTTAAAAAGAAAAATTGACATAAATATTTTATCATAATATTCAGTAGCACTTTTAAATATCTTCAAGAGCTAGTTTGGAAGTAATTATTTTTACTCGTAAAATTTTAAAGTATTTCAAGTAAAATACATGTCTAAACATAATATTAAAAATTTTAAATTTTAAGATCCAATTTCAAATTTTATAATAAGCTTAGTCTTAGATTTTAAAAATAATTTGAACAATAAATAACTAAGATAGGATCAAAGTAAAACATGAATGAAAAATATTTTTCTCAATCTCGATATGACAAAAATAATAAATAAAAATAAAAAATATATTTTTAATATAATCAAACACATAAAAATAAATGGACGAAATAACTTGGAATCCTTCCTATAAATAACACTCCTCTCATCACAATATATCTATCACTCCATTCTACTCTAATAACACACTTCAAGTAAAAATGGAAACCACCACCACCTCCACCGCTGCCACCACCATCACCACCACCGTTAACAACGGCGGTCTTCACTCCATCGAGGTAAATCCACGACACCACATCATCAACCGTGCATTTGCACTTATTTACCTTTTTGCCATCCTAGTTCTTTTCTATAACCATATAATAAAACTCCTAAATTCCACAAATTCATTTATAACTTTCTCCATATCATTTTCCATCTTAATTTCAGATTTAATCTTAGCCTTTATGTGGACAACGATTCAATCTTTTCGTATGCGCCCACTAACACGTCAACAATATCCCGAAAAAATAACCAAAAACTTTAGTAACGAAATTAATAATTTTCCGCCACTCGATATATTTATTTGTACGGCAGATCCTTATAAGGAGCCACCGTTAAACGTCGTCAACACGGCGTTATCAGTTATGGCCTATGATTATAATCCAATCGAAAAAATATCGATTTACGTATCGGACGATGGAGGATCGGAGCTTACGTTATTTGCTTTTATGGAGGCTGCAAAATTTGCTGTATATTGGTTGCCTTTTTGTAGGGAAAATAAAATAATTCAAAGGTGCCCAGATGCATATTTCAATTCTAATTACACACAAAATTTTGAGACAGAAAAAATCAAGGTATGTTTTTTTTACCCTCTAGAATTTATATTAATAAACAGAACGTTTAATGTTTAGCGATTTTCTTAATTAATAATAAAAAGTTGGTTGATTTTTAATATTACTAAATCATGATTATAATGTTTGAATTTTTAAAAAGTATCTTAACGTATATGTTGGATATTCCTTCGAAAATATATCATTATTATTTTGATATGATGATATTTTTAAGAATTCGACTAATATAGGAAAAAGAAGTTTTTTGGTACTGCTATTTCTGCAAGCATGCATGTGCGATGTACATTTAATTTATATTATAGCTTGCTTTTGAGATCTGGCTAAGTTTATTTATGAGATATTTTGGTAAATTTGTCGTATATTACAATTATTGATCATATAGGTTTGGTACGATCTATTTTATGGTCTATTATAAATATTAATTTTGGTTAAATTATATGGTCTTCTCTATATATAGGATGTCGGGTCCCAATTTATTAATATAGTATGTGCTAACTTTTGCTTTTCGAAAGTTGATTATCTAAGGTTTAAAGTTAAATAGAATTTGATTAAACTAATATTAGTTAAAATGTTTATCAAAGTTTAGATAAAATGAGTCTTAAAAATTGAAAAATATCACATAAAAATGTTATTTGTGATGAAAAATCATATTTCTCGCTAAGGAAAATAACAAATAGAATATTTGTCTTTTTCTTACATCATATCTCGTATTTTTCGTTGTTTAAGATTCAAGTTACGTTGTATTTTAATTATTTTAAAATATATTTTATACAAGAAGATAAGCAACTAGCAATTTGATTGACTAGTATCTGCCTGAGTTGATTTTATCAGTTATCTGAACACATTTCATATATTTATTGATTTGTCATTTTGTTTTTGAATTCAATCTTTGTGACGCTATAGCTGAAGGAGAAAAAACAGTATTTTCTTTAATTTGTAATTATTCGCTTAGAAGTCAGAAAAATAGCTAAACTAGTAGCATATAGTATATGCTCATATATCATGTATTTGTTATATAATGTATTTGACTAATAAATTTAGCCAACTCTTGTAAGGACACCTTATATTATTTTAAAATGTCATAAAACCTTTTTACTATTATGCTAGAATCTTATCTTATGTTATTGCATAAGAAAAACAATTTATTTTCTTATGTAAATCACGTCATAGAATTTTAACAACAGAAAATAATATTTTTATCTATCTTTCAGCACGTTGACTCAAATTATTATCAAAAAACTTTTTTGATTATTTATCTTATTTTCAATCGATCAGCTCGACTCAAACTATTGTCAAAAAGTTTTATCGACTATTTTTATTATTTTCAATCGAGAATTTTATGTGATATATATTGTATGTGTAGTTGATGTATGAAAACATGAAAACAAGGATAGAAGAAGTGATTGAGAGGGGAAAAGTGGATGAAGATTATATCAACAATGAGGAAGAGCTTCAAGCTTTTACCAAATATTGGACTACTGGATTTTCTCGACATAATCATCCCTCTATTATTCAGGTATATATTATACTTTAGTAGTTCAACTTATTGGTGATATTATTGTTTTGAACTTAATTCTATATAACTTGTCACTATAATTTTACGCTCGTTTCCTTATATATAATATTCTTTCAATATTCTATCGATATGAGACTTATATAATTTGGTAATATCGTCTACTTGACTTTATCCTTTTATCAAATTGGTTGGTGTAGGTTTTGTTAGAAAGTGGCAAAGACAAAGACATAACAAGTCATGGGATGCCAAATCTTATTTATATTTCAAGAGAAAAAAACAAGAGTTCACCGCATCATTTTAAAGCAGGTGCCCTCAATGCATTGGTAAGTAAAATCTCATCAATTTTTATTCTTAAAAATAAGGGTAGTAATATATCCCTCGACTTTGAGATACGGAGGGGATATACCCTCGTTAAAAAAAATAATGTATATACACATTCTAAATAGCAAAGTCGAGGAATATATTTGTCTCTTCTCCCTAAAATCTTATCGAATTGATTATTAATTTCTTCTTGCGATAGCTTCGAGTATCGGGAATTATGACAAATGCACCAATAATATTGACACTTGATTGTGATATGTACTCTAATGATCCATCAACACCTCAACGGGCTTTATGTTACTTCTTGGACCCAACATTACGGCCCAATTTAGCCTACGTTCAGTTTCCTCAAACGTTTCATGGGCTCAATGAAGCAGATATTTATGCAAGTGAGATAAAAGGCCTATTCTTTAGTAATCCAATAGGCATGGATGGGCTTAATGGGCCTACTTATGTTGGAACTGGATGTTTTTTTCGTCGTCGGGCCTTTTTCGGAACTCCATCTTCGTTTGAGCAGCCCGAAATTCCAGAACTGTTTCCGGATCATGTTGTGAATAAGCCCGTTAAGGCCCAAGAAATCTTGCGGCGAGCTCATTATGTAGCAAGTTGCAACTATGAGAGTGAAAGTAATTGGGGTGCCAAGGTGAGCTTTATTTTACATTTTAAGTAAGTGAATGTAGAGTATTATTGCACTAACAACTTTTTTTTTGGTGGCAATTTGTTCGAACTTACCATGTGATATATCTGTATACATGGTATATTCGAACTAATTCCCACGAAAAAGAATAATTGCACTGATAACTTCTTCGTGGCAATTGGTTCGAACTTGTGAAATATGTAGATCATGTTGCCACGAAAAGATTGCTAGAAACGAAGACAACAAGTTCATAAGTCAGGAACTATGGTGTATAATATATGTATAATCCGTGTTTAATTTGTATATTATCAGTATACTCAGTGTATACTCTATGTATACCAGATAGAAAAAGTAAACAATGAATCTGTCGGGCTAACAATTTCAAAATTATGCAGATGGGCTTTAGGTATGGATCACTTGTTGAGGATTACTACACAGGCTATAGACTTCAATGTGAAGGTTGGAAATCAGTATTTTGCAACCCTAAAAGGCCTGCATTTTTAGGAGATATACCAATTTCTCTCTATGATGTGGTCAGCCAAAACAAGAGATGGTCTGTTGGCCTTCTTGAAGTTGCTTTCTCAAAATATAGCCCATTGACTTTTGGGGTTCAGTCCATGGGCCTTGTTATGGCCCATTGTTATGCTCACTATGCATTTTGGCCCATTTGGTCAATACCACTTACCATATATGCTTTCATCCCTCAACTTACTCTTCTCAATGGGGTTACCATCTTTCCAAAGGTATGCACCAATTCATTTTGGTACTTTTGATATATGACTCAGCATATTTAACGTTCAATTAATTAAGTTATGTGTTTCGGTTCCCTTTCATGTAGAAAATATATTATAATATCGACAAATACAAAGCAACAATACATATATAGAGCATAGCACATGAATAATTAATTGGTAGAACGACTAGTCTTATGGTAAATTTGTGGATATTGACATGCAAATGAATAAAAATTGTAATTTTTTTTGAAGGTTTAATGTTCTTTTGATATTGATTTCAGGTTTCAGATCCTTGTATTTTCTTATATGTTTTCTTATTTCTCGGAGCGTATGGACAAGATTGCTTGGTTTTTATGTCTAATGAAGGGACATTTAAAAGATGGTGGAGTGACCAAAGAATGTGGATGATAAGGGGATTAACATCTTTTCTATTTGGAACAATTGAGTATTTAACTAAACACTTGGGCATATCAACACAAGGATTCAACGTAACAAGCAAAGTAGTCGATAATGACCAAGGTAAAAGGTACCATCAAGGAACTTTCGAGTTTGGGGTTGTTTCACCTATGTTTGTGATACTAGCAACAACATCAATCATCAATTTAGTAGCATTTCTCAAATCATTAGCACAAATTTTCAAGGGTGATCAAAATTTGGATGGAATATTTATCCAAATGTTTATTGCTGGTTTTGTTGTTATAAATTGTTTGCCAATTTATGAAGCTATGATTTTGAGAAGTGATAAAGGAAGAATGCCTACAAGGGTCACTATTTTCTCAACATTTCTTGCTTGTACTCTCTATATGGCATTTGCTTTTCTTTTAGGAAACATGTAATAGCAAAGGTTTATTTTTGTACTTTGGGACCTTTTGTTATTGGTCTTGTAGTCTTATTACTTAGTTTAGTTAAGAAGCAATATTAGATTTATTTGAAATATTCAAGAATAAAAGGAGTATTGAGATTTTATATGTGGAATGAAAATATATTTTTCTCAATCTTCGTACGATGAAAATAATAAATAAAAGTGAAAAATATTTTTTTAATATAATAAACACGTAAAAATAACAGAAAGAACTTTTTAAAATCCTTCCTATAAATAGACTCCTCTCACCATAATAATCTATCACTCTATCATCTACTCTAATAACACAATTCAAGCAAAAATGGAAACCACCACCTCCGCCGCCACAAACACCACCACCAATAACACCGGGGGTCTTCACTCCGTCGTGATGAACCCACGACACCACATCCTCAACCGTGCATTTGCACTTATTTACCTTTTTGCCATCCTAGTTCTTTTCTATAACCATATAATAAAACTCCTAAATTCCACAAATTCCTTTATAACTTTCTCCATATCTTTTTCCATTTTAATTTCAGATTTAATCTTAGCCTTCATGTGGACAACCAGTCAACCTTTTCGTATGCGTCCACTAACACGTCAACAATATCCCGAAAAAATAACCAAAAACTTTAGTAACGAAATTAATAATTTTCCGCCACTTGATATATTTATTTGTACGGCAGATCCTTATAAGGAGCCACCTTTAGACGTCGTTAACACGGCGTTATCAGTTATGGCATACGAATATGATCCAATCGAAAAAATATCGATTTACGTATCGGACGATGGAGGATCGGAACTTACGTTATTTGCTTTTATGGAAGCTGCAAAATTTGCTGTATATTGGTTGCCTTTTTGTAGGGAAAATAAATTAATTCAAAGGTCTCCAGATGCATATTTCAATTCTAATTACACACAAAATTCTCAGACAAAGCAAATCAAGGTATGTTTTTTTTCCTCTCGAATTTATATTACTAAACAGAATATCAAACATCTAGTGATTATTTTTAATCAATAAATAGAAAATTAGTTGATTTTCAAATATATATTATTACTACTTCGATATGTTACTTTTAAGAATTCGAACAATATGATATTGGGTATGAAAGTGATTAGTGGTTATGCAGAAGCTTACATCACAAAGTATATGGTTGATAAACTACACGACAAATAAAAGTATATTAAAAACATATTATTAATGTATCTACATATTATAAAACTAGTATTGAAAAACTTAAATGTATTGGGAGAAAATCTCCTCGTAAATAAAACTCTCTAAACAACTAATTATAATATTATTATTGTGTTCTGCAATGAGAATAAGGATCTTGAATTTTTACATTTCTAAATTTTTCCTCTAAAACCAAATATGAAAGAAAATTATATTTTTCTTTCAAAAAAATTAAAGCATTTATGAAAAAGAAAAAGATTCTTCAAATTTTTTTTAGAAATAACATAAGAAAATCAGAACAAAACCTAACACACAGAAATAAGATTTTTGGCACTGTTATTTCTACCAAGCATGCATGTGCGATGTAAATTTTAATTTTTATTATATCCCACGTTTCAGATATTTTGGTAAATTTGTTGTCTATAACAATTATTGATAAAGGGACATAATAGGTTTGGTACGATCGATTATGGGACCATAAATAATATTTTTAGTCATATTATATGGTTTTCTATAGGATGAGGGTCCCAACTTAATATAAATGGGTAGCTTTCGCTTTCTAGAAGTTGATTTGTTTAATTTATGAAGTTAAATTTGATTAAATCAATAATTAAAATTTATAAATTATTTAAAATTTGTAAAATATTTAAAATTTATATTATAATATTATAAATTATAATTTTTTCCACGTTAATATAACAAAATATATTTTATAAAAATATTTATTAATGTTCACACAATTTAAGTCTAAAAAAAATGAACGTGTTACAAAAACTGAAATATAAAAATTAGTAACATAAAATCTTTATAAAACCATTTCCTTTTTCTCTTTAATTATATATGATTTGTGATAGGGAATCATGATTCTTGCTAAGGAAAATCACGATCAAAATATTTGTCCTTTTATCTTACGTCATATCTTGTATTTTTGTATATTTTTGTTTTTTGAGATTCAAATTACATCACATTTTAATTAATATTTAAAATATATTTATACAAGATATAGACAACTTGCAATTTGATTGACTAGTATCTGGCCCGAGTTGATTCATCAATTATCTGAATACATTTCATGTATATATTGATTTGTCATTTTGTTTTGATTTCAATCCTTTTGACATTATAGATAAAAAAAAATTGATATTTTCTTTAATCTGTCATTATTTATTTAAAAGACTCAAAATGACTAAACTAGTATATATTATATGCTCATATGTCATGTTTCTTTTTTTGTTATAATGTATTTGACTAATGAATTTTGCCAAAAATATTGTAACAACTCTTATAAGGACACCTTAATTATTTTTAAGAAGTCATAAAGCCTTTTTACTATTATACTAGAACATACCTTGTGTTATATAAGAAAAACATTTTTTTTCTTATATATGTACATGATGCAACTTTGCATTTAAAATAGTAAATTTTTACTTATCTTTTAGCGTGATTCAAATTATTATCAAGGAAGAACTTTTTCTATTATTTATCTTATCTCCGATTGAATTTGAACTTTATATAATTTATAGGGAAAAAGGTTAAACATGTCCATAAACTATTCAAAAAGGTTTACATATACCCTCCGTTTTAAGTTTGGTTCACTCGTGCCCTAGCCGTCCAACTTTTGGTCTAAATATATATCTTTCCATTTTCATATAAATGTCATGTGGTAAGGTCAAAATGACATGGCAATTCTATGTGGCATTTAAAGAAATGAAAAATAAGTTAGATATGTCCAACATGACAACTAACGCCCATAAGGACATATTTGGACCAAAAGTTAGATGGCGAGGGCATGAGTGAATCGAACTTTAAATGGAGGGTATATCTAGACCTTTTCAAATAGTATAGGGGCATATTTGACCCCTTTTCCCTAATTTATATTATATGGTGTAGTTGATGTATGAAAACATGAAGAAAAGGATAGAAGAAGTGATCAAGAGGGGAAAAGTGGATGAAGATTATATTAACAATGAGGAAGAGCTTCAAGCTTTTACCAAATATTGGACATTTGGATTTACTCGTCATAATCATCCTTCTATCATTCAGGTAAATATATGTATATCGTAATTGTTCAATTGACTCGTAATATTATCATATAGAACTTAATTCTATATGATTTTGAAATTTGTCAATATAAAACCTGTCGATCAGATATATTTTCCTCAGAGTCTCGGTAAGATTTACCCCATGCACCATCATCAAAAATGTAGGATTCATCTAAAGGAGTACTGATTTGAATATTATTTACAACAATTCAATCCACTAGTGATATTGTCTGTTTGAATTCTATACTAGTATAATTTTAAAATGTGTCACAATAAAAAGTAAAAAAAAAAAAACCTAATTAGTTATTAATTAAAAATGCTTAACACGTGTTGCCAAATAGTCTAATTTGCCTTTAATCGTAAACATGTTATATTAAGATCATATGTGTGGTTATTAATTTGGTAATATCATCTATTTAATTTGTCCTTTTATCAAATTGGTTGGTGTAGGTTTTGTTAGAAAGTGGCAAAGATAAAGACATAACAAGTCACGGGATGCCAAATCTTATTTATTTTTCAAGAGAAAAAAAGAAAAGTTCCCCTCATCATTTTAAAGCAGGTGCCCTCAATGCATTGGTAAGTAAAATATCTAATCAATTTTACTTATATAGAAATTCTAAATAGCAAAGTCGAGGAATATATTTATCTCTTTTTTCTAAAATATTATCGAATTGATTATTAATTTCTTCTTGTAATAGCTTCGAGTATCGGGAATAATGACAAATGCACCAATAATATTGACACTTGACTGTGATATGTACTCTAATGATCCATCAACACCTCAACGGGCTTTATGTTACTTCTTGGACCCAACTTTACGGCCCAATTTAGCCTACGTTCAGTTTCCTCAAACTTTTCATGGGCTTAATGAAGCAGATATTTATGCAAGTGAGATAAAACCCCTATTTATTACTAATCCAATGGGCATGGATGGGCTTAATGGGCCTAATTATGTTGGAACTGGATGCTTTTTTCGTCGTCGGGCTTTTTTCGGGGCTCCGTCTTCGTTTGAGCAGCCCGAAATTCCAGATCTGTTTCCGGATCATGTTGTGAATAAGCCCATTAAGGCCCATGAAATCTTGCGGCGAGCCCATTATGTAGCAAGTTGCAACTATGAGAGTGGAAGTAATTGGGGTTCCAAGGTGAGCTTTAGTTTACATTTTAAGTTGGTAAATGTAGAGTATAATTGCACTAGCAACTTCTTTTTCGTGGCAATTGGTTCGAATTTGCCACACGGTATATCTAGTATACATGGTATATTCGAACTAATTCCCACGAAAAAAATTGTTTGCACTTAAGGCAATATGAGCATAATTGCACTAGCAACTTTTTCGTGGCAATGAGATTGTACTTGTCACATATTTTAGATCTTGTTGCCACGAAAAAAGTTGCTAGAACTGAAGATAACGTAGTAACTGTGGTGTAAAATTGAACCAACAACACAATCATTTCGGACTTTCTGATTATCGTTGCCAATAAAAATAATAATAATATATCAATCAGATGTATAATACATGTATCTTTAATGTATAATCTGTATTTGATCATGTATGTTATATACAAACTAACAATTTCAAAATTATGCAGATGGGGTTTAGGTATGGATCACTTGTTGAGGATTACTACACAGGTTATAGACTTCAATGTGAAGGATGGGAATCAGTATTTTGTAATCCTAAAAGGCCTGCATTTTTAGGAGATAAACCAATTTCTCTGTATGATGTGGTCAGCCAAATGAAGAGATGGGATGTGGGCCTTCTTGAAGTTGCTCTCTCAAAATATAGCCCATTAACTTTTGGGGTTCAGTCCATGGGCCTTGTTATGGCCCATTGTTATTCTCACTATGCATTCTCCCCCATTTGGTCAATACCACTTACTCTATATGCCTTCATACCTCAACTTACTCTTCTCAATGGGGTTACCATCTTTCTAAAGGTATGCCCTTTTGATATATGACTCGGCATATTTAACGTTCAATTAATTAAGTTATGCGTTTCGGTTCCCTTTCATGTAGAAAATATATTATAATATCGCCAAATACAAAGCAATACTACATATATAGAGCATAGCACATGAATAATTAATTGGTAGAACGACTAGTCTTATGGTAAATTTGTGGATATTGACATGCAAATGAATAAAAATTGTAATTTTTTTTAAGGTTTAATGTTCTTTTGATATCGATTTCAGGTTTCAGATCCTTGGTTTTTCTTGTATGTTTTTATGTTCCTTGGATCGTATGGACAAGATTGCTTGGTTTTTATGTCTAATGAAGGGACATTTAAAAGGTGGTGGAATGACCAAAGAATGTGGATGATAAGGGGGTTAACATCTCACTTATTTGGAACAATTGAGTATTAACTAAATACTTAGGCATATCGACACAAGGTTTCAACGTAACAAACAAAATAGTCGATAATGACCAAGGTAAAAGGTATCATCAAGGAATTTTCGAGTTTGGGGTTGTTTCGCTTATGTTTGTGATACTAGCAACAACATCAATTATCAATTTAGTAGCATTCCTCAAATCATTAGCACAAATTTTCAAGAGTGATCAAAATTTGGATGGTATGTTCATCCAAATGTTTATTGCTGGTTTTGTTGTTATAAATTGTTTGCCAATTTATGAAGCTATGGTTTTGAGAAGTGATAAAGGAAGAATGCCTACAAGGGTCACTATTTTCTCAACATTTCTTGCTTGTACTCTCTATATGGCATTTGCTTTTCTTCTAGGAAATATGTAATAGCAAAGTTTAGTTTGTTTTTTTTTTTTCAACTTTGGGACTTATTGTTGTTATTCTTGTATTTTTATTTCTTAGTTTAAGTTAAGAAGCAATATTAGATTTAGTTTAAATGTTCAAGAATAAAAGGATTGTGGAGGTATTATAGAATGTACAATGTTGTAATTCTTTATATTTGTGTATGTGAATCAAGTCTTGTATTTTGGAGATTAGTTAGTAAATTTTTTCAAATTTTTATCTTCTATGTCCATAAGCTCCTTTTTTTTTTTTTTAAAACAAAATTTCAATTGCATTTTGCATGTCATATGTCTTATCAAAATTATAAAAGTTTGCCATATATGATGTCATTCTAAAGTTGTGTCTATAAACTATATATATATTCCAATATGCAACACTTTTGTTTGCCTTACAAATTCCAAGAAATGCAACAAAATTAGGCAGTCCTTTAAATTCCCCTTTTGTCTTTAAAAGGAAAGCTTGGATCATTTCTCGATTTGTGTGAGTCATCTTCGTGTATGGACCACACAAATTTTTTCTGTATCATTCTAATTTTTTCTGCGATTGGCATTTATGTGTTAGGAGCCTTATCAATGTTGATAACATGAGTTTCTACATTTGAAAAATCTCTCTCAATATTGTCAACAATGCCAGATGATGAACCACTAGCACTAGACAATTCTTCAACTATCACCACCACATGTTGCTCATGCTCCTCTCTACTAACCGTTATATCGCGTTGTTCCCTCTCCTCCTCGATGACACCCGGAGGATTGTGATTAGAAGGTGGTGGTTGTAGAGGTTGCGGATTTTTGTTGGTAACAAGGACATGGCATCGACAGAGTGGACAAGAGAAATTTGAACGAAGCCAATGGCGTATGCATTCAACATGAAAAATGTGCTTACATGAAGGTAGTTGGTGTAACTCCTCTTTGATCTCAAATTCTCCCAAACAAACACAACACCTGTGAAATTTTTCGTCCTAATATTAGTAAATAAAAATACAATATCTCAGTTTCAAGCTAGTAAAGGTTGACTATATATATGAATCCTCTCTGTTTCATTTTATTATAGAATGACAAGTAAAACAGAATTCTTGAAGTAGACCGTTAGCATAACTAACTTTTTTTCCGCATAGATTTCAGGGGAAATAGCTTTTTCGAAACCAATCCCAACAATATCGAGATTGAAATGAAATTATAGTTAGACCCCACGTCCTTTTTCTTGGAACTAACTTATAGGCACTTGGTTTTTTTTAGAACAAGCCGAAAATGATATGCAACTTTAATCAAGGTAAAAAGGTGGAGCACAAAAGCCCTCCACCCTACCAAAAAGTAAAAATCTTGGTGCTTGCCCTTGACACATAGGACATACTTTTTCGTGATTACTATGAGATGTCAAACTCAATTCATCAAGAATCGAAAGAATACAAAATCACTCTCGGAAAAAAAATTAAAGAATCGTCCTTTTAATTTTGACTATTCTAGTCTAGAGGACTTGACGAACCACTTTAAAGGATGGACGGACGGAAAAAAACATGAATTTGACAAGTAACACAAACAAAAATTTAAAGTTTTTAACTTACTGAGAATCCCTCATCATTGAATCTTCATCAAATAGTATAACAGGAAGCTTATAGTTCTTGACCATCCCCTTTACATCTACATCTCCCTGCAAAACAAGAAAACTATTAGCTAACTTTTCATGGTTTCTTGAAAAAAATTGTTCAGACTCTCTAAAAACGCTTTTTACTCATGTTACATCCTCCAAGAAACAACACTACTATTTTTAAAGGATCTAACATACGCTAGTCGATATTTTTGAAGAGTCTAAATAGAAAAAGAAATCAAGAAGAGAAACTCACATGAATAATAACTTGATTTGAACTTCTTGGAAGGATTACAAGAGGGGAATTAGAACCAATAGAAGCTCTTCTTTTGAGGTAAAACAAGTAAAACAAAAGAAACAAGATTATAGAAAAAAGAATTGGAATTGAAAAAATGAAAGCTTGATAAAGTTTAAGTTGAAGTGCTTGAGGATACAAATGAGGTGGACTAGGAGATTCAGGTAACCCCATTGAAAAAAAAAATAAACACTTAAAACTAAGTTCAATGAAAAAAAATAAGATTATAAGCTATAAGCTTAATATGTATACAGAAACCTTAGCTTATATAGCTTTTTTATATACAAATCAAGATCAAGAAAATGAAAAAAAAAAAGAGAGGATGTTTTAATTTTTGGATTTTAATTGAGATTTGAAAATTTTGAAGTGCTTTTTTGGAATCAAATTAAGTGATGAAAATTGTATGATTACTTTATTTACACTTTTTAATTGATGTGACTTGTTCATAACTTGCCACTAAGATATTTTTTAACATATAAAAAGATAAAAAGAAAAGGCCCCTCATTCCACTCTTTCATGTTTATCTTTTTTTTTTTTTTTTTTTAGCATAAGATTGAATCATAGTTTCTCCCATTGGGAACAGATTAATAATGATAATCATAAACTTTGTCACTTACCTTATCATTAATAATCAATATATCATTTGAAAATCATAGGATTGCACAGTGTTCAAAATATCTTAATTTTTACCTAGTGTTACAATTCACATTCTTTTATTTTTAACCAATCGTTTCATAATCTCTGATTTTATTTTTAATAAGATAAAATAAATTTTACGTGTCAAAATATTTTAATTAAAAATTCAAAACTTACCCCCTACTTTACCTATGTTTCATAATCTCTGATTTTATTTTTAATAAAATAGAATAAATTTTACGTGTCAAAATATTTTAATTAAAAATTCAAGACTTACCCCCTACTTTACCTATGTTATACTTTAAATTAGACCGTTGTTATGATAAAATTACTAATGTATAACGATAAGTGAAATTAAGATATAGATATAAATAAATTATTATCTTTACACTTTTCACTAAAGTAAATACAAATATCTTTCTTTCTTACTATATTCTTTTCACTTTTGACAAGACTCCCACACAAAACTAAGTTTTATTTATTTATGATATTTTTTAGAAAGTTTGATAATCAATCAACTTCATTAGATAGTCATTTAGGTGGTGAGCACTGATCACATAAGCCTGACTAACCTCATGACACCTTTCAAAATCTCATTGGAAATGGAAGATTAAAAAAAAAATCTTTATATAAAGTTAAAGCTCGTTTGATTAAGCTTCTAAAAAATTTAAAATATTTATTGAATAAATTTAAAATTATTGAGATAATTATTTTAGTTTTGGTGAAAATAAAAATATATGTTGATAATAGAAAGCAAGTATTTTATTGAAAGGCATATATATAACTTACACTCAACAATTTTTCTTTTTAAAAGAAACTACCTCTAATTGAGTACTTCTTAATATTTGGCCAAACTTACAGGAGTACTGAAAAAATACTTTTGAACATTAGTAATTTCTATTTAACTAATCAATTAGAATAATATTTTGTGCTTGATTAAATTCCTTTATAAAAGCTACTTGCTTCTCAAAAATAATTGTTTTTTTTCTCTCTAAAAGTGTCATATGAAAATAAATTATTTATTTTATCTAAATTCTAATCTAAACATTTGGAATTTATTCTGTTGGCATCAACAAAATAAGTGGTTCTTCCACAAACTACACTTAAAAGTGTTTTTTTTTCTCTTCATATAAATGAACTTTTTCTTATCTAGAAAATACCTAGCAATATATTTTTTTTAGTACTACTATATACTATAGTGGCCCCTACAACATGCATTTATTCATATGCTCCTATCACTTGTTGATTATCATAAAAATGGGTCCATCCATAACTCTTGAAATGTCATATCATATTTTGCACTCTCTATCCACCAAAGCAAGGGATATTCTCAAAGAATAATTAATAATAATAATAAATAATTATGTTTTAATTTCAAATTAATCATTTTTACTATATTTATGTCGATTTTAGAATATTTATCATAGTTAAATTATCTTTATGTTGATGGAAAGAAAAGATAATACATATAAGATAAAATAATTAAAATTTGTGTGAACTGATGTGAACAGTGTCGTGTCGTATTTTGAAAAGGAAAAAAAACACTACTAGGAGATAGACCTTTAAGTCAAGCCAAAGGATTGTAAAAAATAGGATTCAATCTAATGATGTGAAGATAAAGTAATTCAACTTTACACATATGAAGACAAGTTTACCAATTGTTAAGAGACTTATATGCATTAGTGGAAGATCTTGTTTCCTGGTAATGAGCATTAGCCGTTAATGACGGGTTGATCACTTACATTAATTAACTAATTTAAACTAGCAAATTATTGTTAAGAAAATATCTTGTCTATACTCCACTATATCAAACCTACTAGCTCTTTTTGTGTGTGAGATAGTCTGAATTAATATGCGTAAACTTTGATTATTTCTGTGAATATTTGCTATTTTGTATTCAATAGCGAATATACAATTTTCACGAAGAACTTTATTATCTTTCTCTGAATATTTCTAAATCTTAAAAACGGAAATCATCGCTTGAGCCAACTAGGTGGGGTTTGATCTTTTGTCGTAGGTTAGCTTAGTTATCCAGACAAGTGAAAGACTCCACGTATGATCAGATAATTTTACTCATCAAGATTTAAGTATAGGGGAATTAATACTCTATCCACTATTATTTAGATAATTACGAAAAATAATTGAATATCTAGTTTTATTTTATGATTTTCATTTCACTTTATTGATAGTTGAACTGAACATCTTGGAACGTAACCAACTTGCTCTTTCTTTATGTCTCCATTTACTAGTTTTAAATTCATAACTTATCCTTGTCCAACAACTTTACAAAGATGCAATCTCACTTAATGTGAGCATTTTCTTGGAATAAATTCATGTTTATTGTTTGTGGGGTGGAAAGAGATTCTCATAATTCCTTAATCTTTCTATCAAAAGTGGGAAATGTGGTCATCCTCAAACTACACCATTAAATCAGATTCTCAAGATTTTCCATAAAGCTTAAAAAAAATAATCTTTATTTCTTTATTAAACCTATCTAGTATATAAAGTAATCTAACTTTAGAAAAATTCTTAGCAATCAACATAAATGACTATTTTATGACATATATGTTAAGGTGGAAGCCTACACTGTTGTCTTAATGCAATCAATACAAAATTTTGAACCAAATGTCTAGATCATAACCCATAAAAATGGAAGTAACAAAAAGCAAGAAAATGTAGACCAATAGTTGGTTCTAAAACTGTCCAATATACAAACCAACCACCAAACTTAAAAGGACATTGGTGAAGTATAAGGCCCAGTCCAACTTTCACACATCTCAACTAATTTCACGTGGTACTTGCTACCTCACATAAGCAACAATAACATATCTAGTGAAATCTCACTAATTGGGGTTTGGGGGAGGGTAGAGTGTACATAGACCTTACCACTACCTCGTGGTGATAGAGAGGTGGCTTCCAAAAGACTCTCGGCTCAAGCACAAAGTACCAAATAACTCTCCATCAAGGCTTGACAGATAGGAAGAAACGACCTCTGGTGTTTCTCAACCCATTTCATTGTCCATTAGGCCACACTGTTAAGTTACATTAATACACCTTCTCATACTAAGAATTCTATGATAAAGAGAAATGGTAAATCTGACTTGAAAACCAAAGAGATCAGAAAAGTAAAAATGAAGGTAATCAAGTGCTCAATAATGCTACGATTATATATTATATTTAAGAGCCAAATTGGAGGATACTTGAGCAGAATGTAATGGCAACTTTCAGTAATATAAAAGAATGTTACAAATTGATTCTGTTTTACTGTGAAAAGGACTGTCATGACTTAAACATCTGAAACGCGCGATGAGGAAAACTTGCCTGCTCTCTGTTATCGTCTTTTACAACTGAACAGATACACAAATTAAACTAACCAACCAAACTAGTATTTTCTTTTCCTAATCTTGAAAGTGGACGACCGGATAACATCATCATCAGCTACCAATGTTGCCTCAAGAGCTACAATGGATTCAGGTTTAGTAAAATAAGTGAACAGGAGGTAGATACCGTCCAAGTAGGTATTGGTCTCTCCAGCTTTGTTTTTCCTCCTAATGCTGTATGCAAGTGGAATAACCCCTCGGTTGAAGACCTCCACATACATACCACCACCAGCAACCAGCAACTGCCCAAGAGAAAGAAAAACAAAAGATTATAACTTGCATCGTCAAATAGCATGTGCAACTGAAATTGATCGGAGACAATATTAGTTAGAACTGTTCAATCCATAACAGAGTTACTATAAGTCTATTATGTACTTTTAGATGAGATGGTCAAATATAATTTTAATATTTCCCTTCACGTGTGGACTTGTGTAAATCCTTTTTTTTTATAATGTGTGGCAATGAGAGCCAGATCCGATACCATGTTGAAGAGAGTTTCTTTGGTTGGTTAGACGGAGCATCTGACTAAGAGAAACACAAAACATTGGCACTTACCAGTGTGTCTATTTGATTGACCTGTTAGGCAAAAGCTGAAACGCAGTAAATGTTGGAACAAACATAGAACAAAGACACGTGTGCTGATGCTTAACTTTTTTCTCTCTTCAAGCTTATCAGGAATTTAACTAAGTGAAAGTTTCCCCAATCATTTGTAGGTGAAAGATGACAGATAGTTTAATCAACTTTAAGTCCTTTCATACTCAGTGCAATCCCACATGCGGGATATGGGGATGTTGGTGGGTATGCAGCCTTGCCCCTACCTAGTAAAGGTATAGAGCTATTCCAAATAGACCCTCGGCTCAAGTGAAACAAAAGAACAATCAGTAAGAAACGGAAATACAGTAGTAAACGGGTCATGTAGAAAATAGAGTTTCATCAACTTTAAGTACTTCTATTATTGTCCTCCGCAGCTTTGCAAGCCTATTTTTCTTATAGACGTCGACTATAACATCAAAAATGAGATGGGCAAACAAAAATACAATTATCATCCATGTTCACAAAGAAGAATGATAAGGTGATAATAGTCATCAGACCAACGCTTTTGGACTTGAAAAGCAGATAGAGAAAAAGAACAAGATTAAAATGAAAGCTCTTACATGGGAACAAGAAGAATGAAAATTGTAGCAGAAGCTGAGACTAACTTTCTTCTTACTTAGATCATGTCCATGTCAGCTTAAATTATAACAAAATGTTGAATTATGCACCCAAACACTGTTGACTGTTGTTAGGTTCAAATATCCGATTTTTCCAAAGAATGGCCTTCTAGTGAGTAGACAAAAAACAAAAAGGAAGAATATTCTGGACAATCTTGTGCTTAAATAAATTGCAAGTTCGAAATTTCTTTTGCTTTCAGGCTTCCGCCTGTTAGCAGACAAAGAAAGAAAAAAAAAAGTTTTTTTAGCCAAGAGAGGGGAATGGAAGAAATTCTCATCATGTCAAACCGAATATCAATCACTTATTCTGTTTCCCAAATGATCTCCCTGTTTCAAATGAGTATAATTATCTTCATTTCTCAGTTCACAATGAAATCAGCTGAAGAGTATAAAATGATACTATATGCAGCTCAACTTCTGATAAAAATACTAACTCCTTTAGTCCTAATGCGTGGCAACTTTCACTTCTCATTCATGAACTATGACAAACATATTAAAAATTTATTCTTTGCCTTCAGCATAGATACTAAGAAAATTACAATAACAACAACAACAAAACAGTGAAACATCACAAGAGGGGTAGAGTATACGCAGACCATACACCTATATATTGGAGGTAAAGAGGCTGTTTCCGGAGAACTCTCGGGATACTAAGAGAATTATAATACTTTCTCATACAAAAGGAATTAGTCTAGTTCAATTTATCTCCAAAAGTCAGTCAAATTGACCCTAAATAAGCAAAATGCGCCAAACAAAATGGAAACAAACAGTATATTAGTTTCAAAAATTCAATCTTTAGAACTCTCAACTTCAACTCTAATGCTCAAACAGTCAAATCAGCAATTGAAAACTTAGAATCCACCCAAATTGAGCTTAGCACCTTGCAAGTTATATCAGTTTCCAAATACAAAAACAATCATTGTTACCTCTTCGTATTTCTGGGTAAGAGCAAGTCTTTCATCTTCAGACATATCAGGTCTCAATACCACCATTGTTTCATAAGGGCGTAACCCAGGTGGACACTGCGGTTCCTCTTTATCTTCAACTGCAGAAATACCCGACCATGGTGTAGTCGGTGGTTCATCAGCATTTCCTCCTCCAAATCCACCCTCGAAAAACGAGCCCGAAAATTCTAGAGTTTGGGCTTTCAAGATTTGCCCAGAATTGTTGACCCTTTTGGTGAAACCTTTGAAGTTGAAGGGTATTGAAGGTTTAGAAGAAGAGAGAGTGGAGGTAAGAGATGGAAGTACTGATGGAGAAGAAGAAGAAGACGCCATTGTTGAGGGAGATAAAGTGGATAAGAAAGAGGAAATTCACAATTTTCAGTTCAGAGTTGGTAAAATTGTACAAGTGAAATTTATTGGTTTTTTTGTTTAGATACCCTCAAGACTTGTAAATGCTACTTTACTCCTTTCTTTTTATTTTTTTCTTGCAAAATTTAAGTCATGGATTAAATTTGATTTATTTTTAACTAATTGAAAGCAATTTTATCGTGATGGTTAACTGTTCTATCACTTAATTATGAAGTTTGTATTGTTATTTCATATTTCACGATAATACTCGTCTAAAAACTTTAATCCTCTTTAAAAGAATTAATCAATTCAAGATTAAATGTGTTTAGTTCGATATCATAAGGATCAAAATCAAAATTAACCACGTTAAAGTGACTTATACGAAGCCATATTTATTTATTTATTGGCGGTTTGTGTTCCCTCTTAACTATAGTATAAGGAGGTAGAAGTAATTAAAGTTTTGAATAAATAATTTGGTGAAGATCTCCTAATGAACAAAGAATCTATTGTAATGTATTTAGCATAACAAAAACATAGCACTGTCTATATGTTAAATCAAATGCATTGTTCAAAAATTTCGAGTTATGTTTGTTGAATCGAGAATTGTGATCTTGTACATAATCATGTTGTTGGCAATGTACTTGATGAATGACTAATTGAATATATCAATTGGATCTTCCATTTATGAAAATAGAAGATAAAAAGGATAATTGGAAGTTCGCAATAGAAGTGGAAGCAGGTGTATATATTAAGTATATCCACAAAACAAAGAAACTCTATACAATATTGGCTTATGAGTTATGACATGAGCCCAACACCCAAAACAGGGTCTTAAGCAATAGTTACTGGGTTAGAAGAATTTACATGAGCAGCAAGGTGTATCCTTCACAAGGCATACATACACATCACCCTCCCCAAACCTGATGGGATCACACTGGATATGCTGTTTTTTGTTGCTAGAAAGATCAAAATCCAGTCTCTTTTGACCCCTCATCACTCTCCTAGAAGCATTCAGTATTCAGAAATACTATCTACATCTATACTAGTAATAGGTCTTACATCAGTATCTACAAAAAACGGGTTCTATCTCCTACACATGGTTAATAGGTAGAAGTAAAAGAGCGAGGAACTGAGCAAGAGTAGCCAAGAGGCCATTATAATTCGAACTTGTCACACTGAAGATCAAATATTTAGCATTTCCGTCCACTTAGCTATTCTGTGAAGGGGGTACACAAGTTCTAGGCTGGCACATCTTCAACAAGCTTAGAAACCGGCAGTCGATATATGAAACTACATAACAAAGGTACAGGTTTTTCTAACAATGAAAGGTTAAAGTTAAAGACAGGGGCTTTACTCATTATCATTACAATCCTAACTACAGGACTCCCTTTCATCACAAGAATTGGTTTCACATTAAAACAACATCCTGATAAGCAAATGCTGAGAAGAGATGGACAGTATTCCACATGTATTCAAAAAACTGCAGAAAGTCAAAACTACTATGCATAGGTAGTTGAACTGATGACCTATTTTACAACAGTTGTTCATGAAGACCGAAAAACAATTCTTAATCTAAAACTAATAGAAGAAGATCAGCTTGTATCAGGGTTTCGAACAAAATGTGACTAGACTTGCAGCTTTTCCTCAAGGAAGCTTCTACATCCATCCATCTATGAACTTTCGTGTCTGTAATATAAAAATTATTGATTCAACAAATAGATTGGTCTAATTATAAATGAAGAAATCAATTTTATACTGCTATTAATAAATATGCACTGCATTAAGCATAATGGCTGATCCTATTGATTGTAAGTTGTAACTACTTTATTACTCAATCTCAGTGTAAGTGAAACAAATGAAATTGCATGTAAGAAAACGAAAAATGTGTTCTGGTCCTTCTGAATGCATTATTGAACATTATATTGCTTGAGGGAACTGTAATTTGGAAAACAGATCACGCACCGACTACTTTGTGCACTACCCCCAACCCAACCCCCCAAAGAAATGAGAGAAGTACAAAAAATGTACAATCTAACCTCCTGATACTGCAGATTGAAACTGTCCCACCCACTATATCATACCATGGACATTGTCAGAGACATGAAGCATAAAAGATATTAGCTAGTTAAGGATACCCTTATTTCTAGGATCCCGACATTATTTCAAAAGTTAAGCATCACACAAAATCCACATATAGCTTTTGCAATGAAAAAAACAATTTCCTGGATTCTCCCCAGAATGTTCTGGTAGCCTTCTGTTAATTCGTAACAAGAAATAATTGACCAAATACAGCTCGAACTCAAAATATAGCAACCAAGTTAAACATGCATACCTCACCCAAGAATCATCATCCAGATACAAACTTTACAACAATACAGAGTGTGTTGAGGAGTATGAGAAGAACTCTCAGATATTGAGTTGCATAAATAAGACCAAGTAGCTGGCCCTTGAATGAATTTCTCCGGACCCCTGAATATTCCTGGAAGCTCCATCCTCTCGGAGCAAGGAAACGGTCTTCGTTCAATATTGCAAGTGCATTTGCAAGAAGCAGGCAGCCCTCGAGCAATGTCCACAAACCCATGCCCTGAATTATGTTGATATTATTAGTATCTCCATTCACAAGAATCCGTTCTCAACTTCTCACATCTCACTTTATTTGTATAATCTTTCTAAATCAGCTAAAACGTTTTAAAGATAACCCAACAACACAAAAGGTTAAGAAAATGTAAAATAAATAAATAAAAGAGATTGAGTAAATACAAGCTATATAAAATACTAGAAAGTTCTGCTTGCATTTAAGTCTATTTCTAGCCTTACAATAGACCTTACAAAGCGCAGTGTTTTTGCTGCAAATTCAGAAAATCATATTCAGGAGCTGGCTGATATCTCGGGATGTTGAATTGAGAAATTCATCCTACTCTCCCCAGACCCCACTAGTGGGATTACATTGGGTATGTTGTTGTTGAACTGAGAAATTTACTACAGTATATTTTGGAACTATTGGTGGCTTGTGGAAGAAGCTCATCCCTTGGGGAAAAAATATCTGTCTTTTGATGGAAGGCTTCCGCTGGTGAATAGTGTTCTTGATGGCATCCTACGTACATGATATTTCTCATGCCTATACCAGCAAGTATTGAGAAAAAACAATTAACAGTCTTATAAACGAGTTTTTAAAAAGGGGGAACTCAGACAGAAAAAGATTTCACCTTGTAACACGGAAACCAGTGACTAGGAATGAAGAAGGTAGTGGTAACACAGCATCAGAATAAGAACTTGCTTTGTAAGTGGCTCTGGATACTGAATGATAACAGAGAGGAGTTTTGGAAATAGCTTATTATCACTAAATGTGGCAAAAGGGATAAGTGAACTCCTAATCATGTGAGCATCCTTCCAATGTGTCTGGAAACATATTTGCAAATTATGGGAGGATTTCAAGAATCATATTACGCTAAAGGTGGGAAATGGAAGGAAGATACATTTCTGGGTCCAACAGATGAATTGATACAGGGACTGAAGGATAAATTTCCAACTCTCTCAGTTTTCTTGGTTAGGGATGCTCTTGAAAGTTGGAATTCACGGGAAGTTGACAAAGCCATCAAGAGTTATCTCGATGATGATCCCTGGTGCTAACTTACGGTGTTTATGGACAGTGAGGAACAAAAGATGTTTTGAATGAATTTCAACTACTAGAAATCTTTTGCGAGGCAATGTCTAGTTAGCCTTTTTAGCTGATCCAAGTTGACCCTGTATACAATTAGAACTTCTCTTGGATTTTTTTAGCTCTATAGTTTAGGAAGATGCTACAGGAATAAAGTTTGCATCTTCTTGATGCCTTTAAATGAATCAACTTACTTAAAAAAAAAAAAAAAAAAAAGCTCTCTACACTTTAGCACTCAAAAATATGTTATGGTTGTTGATTGTGTTGCTAACTTCGATAGGAAGATCTGATTTTAAAGAAACTTAAATAACCAGGACTCCAGGAGGTTAAAGATATCAGTTACCTTTTGACTCTATAACAGCCTCTTGATGACAAAGGGATGGACTCACAAAAAAGGCTTGCCTGCACTAGTGGAGTGCTTTTATTTTAATCATGGTGTATGACCTAGCTTGCGGACACCTCAACTAACTTCACAAGTACCTGTTATCTCCTACCAACACGAGTATCGGGTAACTTTGTCGACCAAGGCTTGGATAAATGAGAAGAAATCACCTAGTCATTTTTAGCCCGCTGGGTTTTGAACCTAATAGTTCTTAATCCACTACATTGATCATTAGTGGAGTTTTTCCTATTACAGGAAATAGATGGCAATTGAAAACAAAGCTGGCCTTGGAAGATAATTTGGATGACGAGAGCACCCAAACATTTTTGCTTTGACTGGATCCTTGCCCATAGAGCATGTGTCACACAAGTTATTTTGCAAAGAAGAGTTTTTTCCATGTGCAGTAAATGTTTATTATGTGGAGACTCACAAGAATCCATCAGCTATCTCCTGCAACATTGGATTTATGTTTGACAGATTTGTACATTACTTCTTAACATTTTGGGGGATGTTCGGATGATGCCACAAGATGTTAAAGGATTATATCAGCTCGCAAGGAGAGAAAATTAACAGAAAAAGAATGAAGTTTGGAGGGACAGATTTGAACATTAGTTCTTAACATTTTAGGGGTTGTTCGGGTGATTACGCAAGATGTTAAAGGATTATATCAGCATGCAAGGATAGAGAATTGACAGAAAAAGAATGAAGTTTGGAGGGACCCACCCATTACGCGTCATGTTACAATTTGGTGTGAGAGGAATAGAAGGTGTTTGTTGGGAAAACAACACTCATCTTTTGTAAGCATATAAAATTTACATTTTGGTGCGGGAGCAGCTTGATTAAGTCTCTACTCATTTTATGGATTCACTAAAGATGCAATATAGCAGGGAGCTTGTTCCTCTATCTTTTGTACTTTTGCTAATACCTACTTGGCACTATAGTATCAATACAATTAGCTTACCTTGTCAAAAAAATATCAAGTTGCTCAAGATATAGTATTGGAAATGCAATAGCACTTAAAGAGATAAATGGATACAAACATACATAGAATTCATGCGATCCAGCCCAATTACTTTGAGATAGAGGCCTAATTAATGGATTCGCTTCTCAAACATAGTTTACCCATGATCATTCAACCAATGCTTATGCATTTCCAAATCGTAAGCACGCAGGGAGAAAAATGAAAGAAGGCAGAATCAAATTGTCCAATTTTTCATTCATTTGATCAATATAATCACTAAAACATACTATATGCATACTCACTAAGCATGAAAGAAGGCAGAATCAAAGTTGAAGCCGCAATTTCTAAGTAGTCAGAAATGCATCCACATTCAAGTAAATCTATTTCTAGCTAGATTCTTTTGATCAATAACTAAACAGAATCAAGCATATTAAATTACAAATAACAGAACTCGCGGCTTCAACAAGCAGAAATCAGTGATTTGAGAAATATTTATTTAACCTAAGAACAAGGAATTCAAAAACTTCAATTACAGAGAATAATAGTCGACATCGCACCTTCAACAAGCAGAAATCACGCTTCAAATTAGTGTCAGATTCAATTATGGTGGTATAGTTGAACTTCTTTCAACAGATTTTTCTTAATCTTCAATTGTTTCTTTTGTAAAAAAAAAAGTGCAACGATCAAACTTACCTGACGACGAGGAAGACGAACGATCGGCGGCAGGTGGCAGGCGTCAACCGGCGGCAGCAGACGGAAACTCTTAGTGAAATATGAATAGACTTGATTTGGAACCCAGATCTGCAATCTGAACAATACGTATACTTTCACTAAAGAGGCAAAGGCAAAGGCAAAGGGCTAAGTTTCATATTTACCGTCTGCGTCAGTCACAATTTACGTCATACATTAAAACAAATATTTAAATATGGAGCAATAAAAAAAATTTTGGGCAAAAGGATGCGAAAGTATTTTAAGTTTGATCGAAATTGTTGATACCATATCAAATTTTATGGATGACGTTTTATTTGTTCACTATTTAATCGTATATTATATATATGTTCACGTGAATATATTACTATTTATAATTATACAATATTTATAATATTCAAATTAGACAATTGTATATCTTTAAAATATACTAGTATTAAATAGTGCAAGTGTAAAAAATCTTTTTCAAAATTCATTATTATTGTAACATTTTCTTTCAAAGTACGAATATACATCTGACCCTTTTTTCAAGTTTTTAATTTGACTCTTAAAATTCGATATTATATTATACTCCTATTAATTGATTATGTGAGATAAAAGACATAATATAAATCATATGATCAATTATTATTCTTTCTGGAATCATATATATACTATTTAAGAAGTACAATTTATCTCCTAAAATATCAAACTTCATTAATGAAAGAGACAAATATGAAAAAAAAATAATTAAACATCTATCTTAAGCTTTTAAGAATTTAATTAACTTGAATTAATGAAAAATTCCTTTTATTGATTTATAAGTGTATATTTTTTTAAGCACATAACTTATTAATAATGACAATTTTTCAATTATATGTCAACCACTAACCATAATATCAATCAATATGAAATAATTGTTATTGATAACCAATATAATGTTTAGTTTAGATTTGTACAGTATAGTAATCAAAGTAAAATTTAAAGAACTTTTACTATTTTATGCCGCTGGCAAAATTCTAATCATGTTAGCAGGGTGATTTATTGCTTGATTAAAAGATTTGGATTTTTTAAAGATTTATTAGATCTACTCTACGAAAAATATTTTTCTGTATAAATTATTCAATTTCAAGCAACATAAATGAAGTTAGAAATATAGGACACTGATATGCCAAAAGCTGTCATCTCCATATTTGTTTACTTATCTCCAAAATTGTGTGTGTCATTAGAGTACCTCTACGACCATTTCATCAGCAAACACCTGTTGTATATAGCAAGGTTTCACGTCCGTTGTTATTTGGGCAGAAAAATTATATCTCATTTTGCCAAACGAAGCGTGTATTGAGTACTACATCCTTCCCAAAGAAACTTCTTTTGAGTTGAAGTGTTCAAGTGTATTTTTTTAAATTAAAATTTTTTTTTTTAAATATATTAAACTTTAATTATTTTTTTTATGTTGACATTTGACTTTATGACAAATTTTAACCGAACTTAAAATAAAAATATTGCTATTTTTTTAAAGTCAAAATATGAATGTTCATTGTTATTTGAGCCTACAGTTTCAAAATTTTGATACACCGTCAAGAACAAACATCAAATACGATATTGTTAATTGGGAGAGAAAGTTCTCTGATGTCAAATTACACCTAGTATATTATCATTCTTTCAAAAATCTTTATCAAAATATTTTTAAAATTACTTTTTTTTTATTTTTTACTTTATATGTTATGTGCATTCATACTAAAGAAAAAAATATTTTCAATAATATGAATATATTGAATTAGTGGATTATTCATATTCTCAATTCATGAACTATATACATTAATGTATATTAATTATTTTCGATAAGAATATATCTATTTATTATGACAGTTAATATGATGCCTTTCGAAATGATTTATGAACCTATTAATAAGAATATTTATTCACCATTGTAAGAGACTCTTGGAGACATTTGAATAATATAATCTCTACATTTTACTTTTATGTATATCTTGTCTATATTGTTTGTAGTATATTATTTATGTTTTACAACATTCATTAGGTATCAAAAGTTTATAAAATAATAAATAATATATGTTGTCTATATTATTTGTAGTATATTATTTATGTAAACAACATTTATTAGGGATCAGAAGTTTATAAAATAACAAATAATATATCTTGTCTATATTATTTGTAGTATATTATTTATGTTTTACAACATATTTTAGGTATCAAAAGTTTGTAAAATAATAAATAAAATTATTTAAACTTAATAAAAATTGAGTGATTGAGTTATGACCTGTTATTAACCCGTTTTGATCCAATTCATTTGAGCCTAAACGAATTTGAATTCAATTAGATATTAACTCATTTATTATTATTTTGATCCATTTTGTCCCCCAACCGACCGAAATCAGCCCAACACAAAAGCCCATGAACTTCTTCGATGGGCTTTCAGGCCCCTTATATGAACACCAAGAAAATCGTCCAATTCTCTTCCTCCGTTTTCTTGTAAAGAAAGAAGAGAATCCTTCTACAGAGACCGAGAAGAAAAAGCTCTGAACAGAGATCGAACATGGATCCAAAGATTACAGAAGTTTCACAGACTTTCGAACGATTCAAAGCTGCTTTTGTGCGTAACGATTTTGATACTTGCACTAGGCTACTCTCCCAGCTCAAGGTAATCCCATCAAATCATCATCTATCATTGTTTAAACCCTAGTTTGTTTTTCTAAATTTTGCTCAAATCATGTGAATGTGAGATGTTTAGAGGTGTTAGTCTTTAATTGGCTTATCGCACTTGTATGTTGATAATTATAGTGATTTATATGCCGATTTTATGCGGAATGATTTTGATGCTTGTACTAGGCTACTGTTTTAGCTCAAGGTAATCGCATCATTATGATGTTACCATATGTGAATGCGGCGAAAACCCTAGCTTTTTGTTCTAAATATTGCTCAATTTATGAAAATGTAGAAGGAATGGTTAGATACACTCTTCAAGTGACTTAAAAGTTTATCACTATGTTGATAACTATAATGATATATATGTCGATTTTATGTTGAAGCAAAGTTGATAGTTTGTAATGGGCTACTATCTTAGCTCAGGGTAATCACATGAATGTGATATACCTGGGTGAACTCATTGAAAACCATAGCTTTTCTGTCACAATCTTACTCATCTTATGAGTTGTACTCTATTTAGAGTTTTCTTCTCTGCTGCCTTATGATTGCATTTATCACGAAATTCTATTGTTTGTTAGGAATTATATTGATACTTGCAATTGGCTGTCTCTCAGCTCAAGTTAATCGAAATTAATAACACAGCTCAAACTTTTCTAAAGCCTAAGCTGTTGTCATAATTTAGCTCTTATTATGAAATGTACCGTCACAATGATTTAACGCCTTAGAAGTCTACTCTCTAATATAGCCACCAAGGCTTTGATTCAACATAAAGGAAGTACAATGTTAGATCTATGTTAGGCACCCACCACATGTTTGAATCTCGTCAAGGAGTAAAGTTTGGTATTTAAATAGCAGGGCAGAGGTATGGGCACATGCTACCCCGAGTGTCAAGTTTGTGCCCCGACAGGGGTGGGCCAATTAACTATCAGGGAATTTATTGGTTATAAAAAATATTTCTCTTTATGATTACCTTCGTCACATATTCAAGCTTATACTTTGATAACTTTGCCCATGTTGTGTAACTGTTTAACATGTTCAATTAACTTGAAACAGCCTAGGGTACTTTCTTCAAGATTTACCTTGGTAGGAGATAAGATAAAAAATACTTCCTCCATCTACTTTTATTTGTCATGTTGTGCTTTTTGAAAGTCAATTTGACTTACTTTCAAAGTTAAATTAGATTACATTAATTCGATTTTTTAAACAAAACTTTAGATATTTAAAAACTAAAAAAAAAGTACTATAAAATGTGATTTCTTACATCAAGCTTCAAATGAGAGAAATATTCAACTTACAAAGTCGATTCTATCTCGTATTTTCCTTGAACATATGCAAAAGGAGAAAATGCAGGGTTAGTTACTTTTTATCACCGGGTCTTGTAACAAGCTGGACTGATTCACTTGCAAGTGTGAGATGTAGAGAACCTCTGGTTTTAGGGAAATCCTAATTGAGTATTGGAATGAGATGAGCCACACAAAGCAGAATTTATATAAAGTAGTCAGTATATCCGACCTTTAATTTGGGATTGCAACGTAGTTGATTCACTGAGTATATAAGGTACCAAATGTGTATTGTCTTTGTGAGATTCAAGATATAGCAATGACTACCTTGTATTTTCTTATTTTCATGATATAGGACTTCTCTACCTTGTTCAGATCGGTTGTGTAAATGTCTTTTATAACTTCGAGTTATTTTATTTTGACATTTTAGGTTCTTCTGACCTCTTTCACGAGCTTACCACCCCTATTCCAAGAAACATCTAATGCCATCCATGAGTTGACAATTGCAAGTAATGTTCTGCACTCTTGTTTATTTTATTTGTGTTTCATTATGTTGCCTAATTGCTTCTGAAGGCGCTGGTGGTTGGTTGCTGATTGTGTATTATGATTATCTATGAATTGTAAGTACATTATCTTGGAGATGCAGTGCTCAGTTCTTCCAATAATATGCCATATGCTGTACAATGGGAAGTGTAATGCGAAAGCAGTGAAGCTGTTTTTTCAACCAAAAAAAAAAAAAAAAAAAAAAGGAAAAGGAATAGCTTGTTTGAACAAATTTGATACGTTTGTTATCTTATTAAAAGTAAAATAGAAAATATTCTTCAATAATCCTTTACTTCATCAAAAAGATAAATAAATAGAAAATATTCTTCAATAAAATGCAGGACATGTATTCCATGAGGTCATCTGAATATAGAGCATTTTTATCCTTGTTAGGCGGGATGGCGGGATGCCATTTCAGTGTATTTCTGCAACCATAGGAAAGACAAGACTTGTTTGCTAGCTTGCTTGTTAATATTATTATTTTTAGATTTGCTTATTCTCGAGATTGTTGGCTTGCTAATATTATATGATTGATTTAAGCCATGTGAATTTGGAGCTTGGTGAAAGTTCATGGTTCTCACAGTCACACTAATAGTGTTCAATGGTATAACAATTCACAGGAGATATTTACGAGCATGCAGTTGTTTTATCTGTGAAGATGGAGGACCAGGATGCTTTCGAGAGGGACTTCTTTCAGCTAAAACCATATTACACAGATGCACGGTAACTATTTCTCAAGCTTTAGTTCCATATGCCATTTCATCTTCTGTACTTATTTGAGAAAATGGGAAAGCAAATACATATATCAAGTGTTGTATAGTTTGATATTTAGATTCCTCTTTTGCTTGCTTTGGAACCCAATTTCAACTATTTGATACTGAGGGTGAGGTAAAAACTGCCTTAGGGCAGAGTTGGGATGGGGTATGTTTATATCGTTCTAGTTATGCTTGTGATATCCTTACCCTTGTCATAGTAAGATCTGCTGGTTGAGTCTGTTTTATAGATGCATAGCAATTGAACTGAAAAGAAGGTGCTCCTCGTCTTTTTCTTGTGATGCAGTGGCCGTCTTCCAGCTTCCCCACAGGAATACCCTATCTTAGGTCTCAACCTTCTGCGGCTTCTTGTTCAGAATAGGATTGCTGAGTTCCACACCGAACTTGAGTTACTTTCACAGAGTGCTTTGGACAACCCATGTATAAAGCATGCTGTTGAATTAGAGCAATCCTTCATGGAAGGGGCTTACCACAGGGTGCTGAGTGCACGACAGACTGTGCCTGACGCAACCTATGCCTATTTCATGGATCTGCTTGCAAAGACTGTGAGGTAAATTGATTTGTTTCGCTCATAATTTTCCTTCCTCTCTGGTGCTTGGGAATGAATTTTCTTAAGAACATTTTGTTGGATTGTTTTTGGCTAACCTTAATATTTATTGTCCGCTTGCAAAGTTAGAATCATGTTAGCAGGGTCACTTATTGCTTGATTAAATGTGTTAGATCTTTTAAGGATCAATTAAATCTATGGGAAATGCTTTTCATAAAGAAATTATTCAATTCCAAGCAACATAAAGGAAGTTAGAAATATAGGTAGCTGGTGTTCCAGAAACTGTCATCTCCATATTTTGTTACTTTTCGTCCAAAGGTGTGTGCTATCACTTGCTGTGGCCCATGTAGCAACACTGTTTCTGCCAGTTTGCCAGTCTCTCTTCCAACTTCTGCGTAGTTCTTTGCCAAACCTTAGTGACTCGCGTGTTGCACCCAGTGGTAGTTTGACTGATATTTATTTTATTTATATAACATTATATGTTATAGGGGATAATCATAGTGCACATACATGTTCATGCATATTTAGTACTTCAGGTTTTTTTTACCTATATAAATACACAAACTGGATTAAGTCTAGTTTATTCTGAACTGAATATAAATCCACTAGTCTGGTTTATTGAAGCTGGACAGATTGAATGTACGGCCATATGCCTTCTAGAATCCCATGTTTTCTTTAAATTTATACTGCATTGTCAAGAAGCTCTCATTTTGCCGATATTCTTGGGTACATTTTATACATAGATATGTACTGATTAAAAAAAAATACATGCTTACATGTCTGTTGTGAGTGTGTATTATTGGCCAATTACCTTAGAAATCTTATTTTATACAATTTTATTGAAATTGTGCAACTCCTCCTGTCATTTTGTAGGGATGAGATAGCTGGATGCAGTGAGAAGGCATATGACCGTCTTTCAACTAGTGATGCTCGGCAAATATTGCTGTTCTCATCAGACAAAGAACTACTTCAATACGTTGAGAAGGTAAACTGTGTCCCCTTGTATCGAACCAAAATTTGTTACAAAAGTTGTCTAGTATCGCTTGGTTGATGTTTGCATTCACTAAGATAATAGGCCTGAAATAACTAACTAATTATTTGCATTTAGGCTGATCGATATCAGCAGTTTTTTTCCTCTCGAAATTATCTGATCAGAAGTGTTGTGTAGGAGCATCCTGAGTGGGAGATGAAGAACGGGTTTATCATCTTCCAGAAAGTAAAAGATTCCGTCCCTTGCAAGGAAATACCGTCCCTTCAGCTCATCACTCAAACACTCAGCTACGCAAGGGAGTTGGAGCGAATCGTCTGAGAAGATATGCCTACTCATCTCCTTTTGTGATTTCAGCATATACTGAATTTTCAGTAGTTGAACTTTTCTGTTGCTTTGAATCGAATTACTATTCCTTTATCTTCTATTACGAATTAATGATGATGAAAAGGATGCGTTACCAGGACTAGTATTTGTATCTAAACTATTTTATTCTGAAGTACACCTTTTTGTTTTGCTTCTTTGGTCTCAATTAAAATCCAATATTGTTCCTGAGACTAGTTTTTGGTTTCATATGTTAAGAAGTTTTATTAGTTAATAAAATAAATAAAGAAATCAAAGCTAGGTATGAGTTGGTTGGGTTGAGCTAAAATGATTAGATCAACTTGTTCATGTGATACTATGGTAATAATTGTTGTGTAAGATGATTATTTATGTCATAACGTTAATTTAACTTTAAAAAAATTAACAAAAGTTTAACAATCAAAACGTTGTAAATAAGTTTAGTTTCCTGTTTTTTTCAACGGACCATAAAAACTAAAAAAAATGAGCATTTTGCAATATATAAAGATTAGTGATTTATTTCACGTGCTGTCGGTGTCATATTTAATTCTAATTTGATCATAAACCAAATAAGTCAATATTAATTGCAGCACAAAGACAATCTGATAATGAAAGCCAAAATAAACTCTGACTTTTCAACATGAAAAATATTGTAGATATCTTTAAAAATAGTATTTTCGCTTCATAGTTTATTGAAAATAATATTTCCACTTTTAAAATCAGCATATAATCTTTCATAGACCCCACCAGTATGATTATATCAAGTATATTATCATCGTTATACCAATAATAAGAGGCACTTATCATACGTAACAAAAACATTAATCAACAAACAAATATTTACATCTATAATAAAAGTATGAAAAATAGCTCTCAACTGCCAAATAATTGCAATTAGCTAATCATATCCTATCATTGTCGTTTTCGTTAATGTAATGTCCGTGAACACCTTTATTTTTTTCACAAATAAAGTTACCTTTTTCTTCAACAAGCAAACAAGGACACCCTTAGTATTATATCACGAATAAAAAAAGAAGAAGAGATATTATTAGATTCAATCTTTTATTTTAAGCACAAAGTGGTGAAATCAATTTTATAAATAAATAATTATATATTTAGCAAAGTGTTGATATAGATAATAGGTCGTTCATGTATTCAGTATTTTTTGAATAATTTCACAAGCGAGAAAGAAAACATGATAGTGAAAATTCGTGAACAAAGTTAAAAAAAATAATAGATAATAATTTTCTTATAAAAAGTAGTAGGAGAGTTAATAGGAAAACTTAATAACAATCGAATTATTAATTGAGTTCCAAATCTAAATTATTGACTTATTTGAATCCAATTTAATGGCTATATTTATGTTCTTGTAACCTTGGTAGCTTTACTTTTAATTAAAGTTCGTTTCTTTTCTTCAATATTTTGGTGGAGTAGTTATCATTATGTACTTTAATACGGCAATATAAAAAATTAAATAGCTTCTAAGAAAACACCAATACCCAATAATTCCTAAATTATTAATTATTAAATTTTGTACCTAACCCCAAATTTTAAGCATGATAGTAATACATAGCATAGCCTACATAGTCAATTTTGGAACTTTTCTTCTAAAACAGACAAATTAGACTGCATATTTTCTGCTTTTAGAAAGTAAAGACAAAAAACATTTAAAAAAAAGATATCTTTTGATCTTCTTTTCCTAACTAAATCCAAAAATTAAACAATTCCAATAATAATAAACCAAAGCCTAAATAGAAGAAAGTTTAGTGCATCTTTTTTAACATATTGTGTGTGATTACTAACCAAACTATGTACATTGAATATAAATATCCTAATCTTTTCAAAAAATAAAATTTAAATTTAAAATCTTAGCTTATAGCTTAACGGTTCTAACTATAATAACGGACGTGAATTGATAAATTTCAAGCCTATCAAGTTTCTAAAGAAAATAAAAATAATACACTAAAATCTCAAACTAAGAAAGAAAAAAAAATCAAATATAGTGTAGACCGTGCACACATTCATATAATATGTTTTATTTTAATTTAACATATACAAAATATATTAAGATAAATTTTTAAATATTAATTGAGCTAAAACAGACAATATCTATATTAAGGATCTATTATTTTATATGGGAAGGGAATAAAGAAGAAAAACAAGATACTCTAACAAGGTAAAACATTTACAACCATGAATGTAGCACTAAAGGTTAAAAGACGGATTCAGAATTTAATATTTATAGATTCTGAATTACGACCAATCATCTTTATTTTAGTTTGAAGAGTCAGACTCTAGAAAAATAGCATCTCATAAGTTTTTTAAATAAAAACATAAAAATTAGTATTGATAAAGGAAAAAAACCTCATTCTGCTGGAATGAGTATTACTTTTTTTGCTTATTGAGTTGTAGATAAATTATTTATACATCAAGCAACTTTCTTTTTATGAATATCTATATATCGAGTTAAAATTATTGAGTTTGGTTAAATCCCGTTACTCGTGGAGTATATGTGAGCCCATTCTTTTAGATTCTTGGTACCCCACAACCCTGTCTCTCACACATCACTTCCCACCACTTGTATTATTGATGATCTTTTGTCCCTTTTTTCTGCTCACTCTTTTTCTTCTCAGTTTCCCAATAAATTCATTTTTGAATATTAGGTTTGAATTAAAAGTTTGAATTTTTATTTTACTTATTATTAGTTTATTGGATATATCAACTCTTTTATATTTGCAAGTTTGCTCTGTTCTATTTTTTTTTATTTTTTGTGTTATTTTCAAGAATCAAAATACTATAGTCTAAACATGGGAAATGAGAATCCATTTTGTGGAGCAAATGGTTCTCAAGAAGGTTCAAATTATGATGAAATCTTCATGCAGCATAGCTTGCAATTTTCTGATAGTTTAAAGGTATGAACTTTCATTTCTCCTTTAAAATATGCAGTCAAATTTTTTTATAACAACATGTGTGTACGTATTTTTTTTGATTGTTATAGTGAAATGTTGTTACAGCGAACAGATAATATGTAGTGGTTGTGTGCTATTGTTTCATTCTTCATTATTTTTTTTTCCTTAATGATTTGAATTTGTGTTACTTGAGCCGAATGTCTTTCAGAAACAATCTGTACTTCACAGGGTAGAGATAAGGTTGTGTATACATAATTCTTCTCATACCCCACTTGTCGGATTATACAGTGTATGTTATTGTTGTAGATAACATATAATATAATATAACATGATAAATCACTTCCAAATGAAACTTGATCGTTATAGTAAAACGTTGTTACGAGAATAACGGTTGTAAAAAGATTTGACTTTATCCGTGTTTAATGTGATAAAAGATTCAATCTTGGGTTTTTTATGGCATAAATGGAGGTTTTCATTTTGGATTTTAGCTATATGCATTGAATTTGTTACATAATTTTTTACACTATCAATGCAATTTTACTAGTTATAGCAAGTTCTCATTTCATTATCTAGATTATTATACCAATCTTTGATATGAAGAGTTACCTACCAAACGCGGAACTAAATTCAGACAAACCTTGTAGGTTTTGCTTAGACCATATATATTTAATTACGAAACTAATAACTAAAACGAACTATGAATTTGGTGAAAAGTTCAAAACGCCATAAACTTCTAATCTCAGCTCCGCTCTAATTGCCTATCATCACAAGTTAATTTTTAATGATCGTGTATAATGTCAACGTATATAACTTAAACTCTTTGTGTGTGTTTTCTTTTGGGCAATTTAGGACTTGAAGAATTTAAGGAAACAGTTGTATTCTGCTGCTGAATACTTTGAGTCATCTTATGGAGAAAATGAACACAAAACATTGTAAGTAATCCCTTTCTCATTGAATTATTTGTTGGATATTTTTATTTTTTTATTATTTATCAATTTTAGGTATTCATAATTCTTTTAATTTTTTTAAAATTAAAAATGTGTACAGAGTGATAGAGACTTTGAAAGATTATGTGAGTAAAGCTCTAGTTAGTAGTGTGGATCATTTGGGCTCTGTGGCTTGTAAACTAAATACTTTCTTGGATGAAAAAGTTGATGAGTTTTCTACAACCAAGCTTCGATTTTCGTGTATGGAACAGGTAATATACTTAACTTATATATACTAACAGTGTAAAAAATTCATATATATAATCAATCCCGACTTGTTTGGGACTGTGGCGTACCGTGATTATTGTTGTTGTTGTTATATTGATAGTGTAAGGAACTTTTGATACTTGTTAACATGTTGTAGCATGTAACATGTCTTAGTTTTGAGGTTAACGATCTTACTCTTTCATGAACGATTACTTGTAGTTACTCTTTTAGGTGATTTGGTATATGATAAGAACTTACTTGCATTCGATGTTTTCTTAGTCCATTATAAACAATTAGTTTTTCTATTACTAGAAATTTATTTCATTTGTAGAGTAAGAATTATGAGTCTCCTAACTTGTCATTTTCTTTTTTTGTGTTAATTTTTTTTAATAGAAATTGCAAACATGCCAAGAAATTGTTGGTCGAAGTGGCCTTTTGCAACAATCTTTGATAATTGTGACTCCAAAGCAACATAAGCGTTACGTAAATACAGGCAAGTATCTTGTTCCCTCCTCTTCATTAGTATTGTTGGTTACAGGTTTACGTGAATTCAGTAAATTTTACAAAAATTTACTAAATATCTATAAATATTTGAGTGTAAATACAATTATTATTGTATAGTATTAACTTGAGTTTTGTTATAGGAACCTATAAGCTTCAAATCCTGAATCCGCCTCTGATAACAATGATTTCATTTTCAAATTTTTACGTTTTGCAGCTGCAGAGACACAACCTGCAGTTCCAAAACCAAGACAAAGAAATAGTGAACAAAACTTGTGTCCTCAAGAGGAGTTGCAGCAAGGTACATTATTTGCCACATTCTTGTTCTCTTATTAACACCTTTGAATTCTGTTGAATCGTGTGATCATCTCATCTAAAAGCTATGTTAATCGAATCTTCTAGAGATGTTGAAGCACACGTATCAGATTTGACAATGCTTTAGAAGAGTCTAATTAACAGAGTCTAAAAGTTCAAGTCATCATAAGGAGCATATTTTTTACATTATAATCATATCTTCAACAGCTTAAACTTTTAGATGAGACGATCATGCAATTTAATGGGGAGTGTTAAAACAATAATGTAATTGAATAAGATTAAAGTATACTCTCTCTAACAATTTAAAGTTTCTGATGAGACGATTGTAAATCTACGGAATTCGTTAAAGCTTTGCCCTTTTGTAGTTCTTTTTGTAACTTCCTTTGGTTCTTTCTCTCTTGGCACTAGGTGATTGTTTTCCTCATCCTTTTCAAGCTCTACCATCAAAGCCTCATCCATCTATTCCAAAGTACATGTAAGTTCTCTTTATAACCTTTATTTTTTGTCTTCAAAATTAGTAACAATTTTAAAAATTGATACAGGAAAAAACATTCCAAGAATTCATGGACAGATGCTTCTCCAAATCCTCCTAAGTTCTCATTTACAAGGGTTCCATCCAACAAAGAAGTTGGTAAGTACAACTAACATAATACGGATTTAATTTATATACACGGACAACACAATACTATTTTTGCACTGTCGTAATTGTTAACTTATTCTATGAGGTAATTGGCCTTATTTTCCATGTTACTAATCCTACTTTTTGTGGTTTTTGTTAGTAGTTATCTTTTAGGTGATCTGATAGCGTAACCTTTTTTTTTTTTTTTTTTATGTTATCAGTATGTAGAAGATAAACTTGACTAACATATTGAATAATGAAACAGGGAAAAGATCAATTTCACCACTTAAATTTGGTGTCAAGCGTTCTGGATCAGTTAATAGATCAGTTTCTCCTCTCACTCGTTTTGGATCCGCTGTAACCAGATCAATTTCACCCAGCACTTCCAGTATTAAACAGAGGGTAAGAACTTTTATCGATGCAATCAAGCTATGTTACTCAGACTCTCCAAAAATAATTGTGGTATCCATTTTAGTTTTTTGAGGATCTGAAATGCACCTATCAACATTTTTGAAGAGTTTGAACAACGTAGCTGAATTAAGTACATTATGTTTGTAGAGAAGAACAAAATGGCTGGTTCATGCTAAGTGATCATATTATATGTTCTTTGGATATGTACAGTGTCCATCTGAGCCACGGAGAGCGATGTCAATGTCCATAAACCCGGAAAGAAACAGTGCAAAAGATATGCAAGAATACGCCAGAAAGAGTAAGAATTTACTTACAGCATTTCTTGGTCGTCATGGTCATGGTCAGGGATCAAGAAAGGCAGGTATACCTTCAAAATACCACGATGATAGAATATGAAACCAGTAAATATAGATATCGTCATGTTTTTCCGAGCTAAAAAGGCAGTGATTGATGGTATCGTCTACGTATAAAAAGTAGAACAGATTACAAGTATATGGGAACCTAGCTTACTGCATGAGCCAAAGATATGAAAATGCAGGGCAGAAGAAAGTTCAAAAGCTCTGTAAAATGTAAAACTACTATCTGTTATTGAAAGTTCATTGCTTTTCATCTTGTGACCATATCAAATTGTTTCTGCAAATACTGCTGCATACTCCCTCAGTCCCAATTTATACGACATAATTCAGATTTTGAGAGTTAACTTTTTTATTTTGACCAATTTCGGACATACATGAAAAATGATTTACATATTTAAACATTACTATAAGTCACAAGAATTAACAATGTAAAATATTTAAAAGGACATACAAATAAATCGTGATAAAATATTTTCTTGTTCGATTCTCGAAATCCAAAGTATTGACAATATTGCAATTTTAAACTTTCATGTAATATTACATGTAGATATTGACAATATTGTAATTGAATGTACAATAACATATCGAACTCAAAATGAAAAGTATATTATCTGAGTAGTCTATGGCTCTATGCACATGTCCTCACTTCCCACAAAAATTACCTAGTCTAGTAACAAGAACATCCACAAAGTCGTTAACTTCAATCTTTCAGTAAATCTTTAACTCTGTTTTCCCTCTAATCAAACAGTAATTGTGATGAAATTACGACCATTAGAAAAGCCTTGAAGATGGTACTTTGCTGATACATGGAAAGAACGAAAACAATAATCCTAGTCAAATCCAAGATCAAAACTCGGAAAATCATTTATTTTGCTTGCACTGATGTCATGCTCAAGTTTTATCGTAGTTGAAATGCAAGGGAACTGTGGAGCCGAATCATTTGAAGCATCACTGATCACACCAGAAAATCCGTCTTGCTGTTGGGTATTGATCTGCTTGTTATCCGCAGAAGGCTAAGGAAAACAGCAGATACTGTCAGAAAACAAGAATTGATGGCAGAAACAATGTTATAGTCAGCATTTTGTGAATCCATTTAAGTAAATAATGAATGAGAAGTTGGTGTTATAATCTTCTACTGTTAAAAGCTGATTGGTATACATATAATTTCCTAGTAGTTTCTATCAAAACCAATATTCCAACCTCAAAGTTCCTCTTTTCTTCTTTGTTTCGAAACTTCCCCTACTTTTTTTTTCCCGAAATTGGTAATGTTGTCTTCCCTACTTTTCAACTCATATTCCTTCTTGTCCTCTTATTCTTGGCTTGGCTGAATGCTTGCCTTGGGCCTTTTTCCTTTTGTTATGTAGGAGAAGAAAACCAAGTTTATCTTCTTCATATTTGACTCGAGGCTCAAAAAGGAACAGGGAGTTCAATTTACCTTGTTGGACATATTAGTTAAGGTGCAAACATCTGTTGATGCAGGCATTGAGCCACTAGGATTATCTGCATGGACAGAAACAAATGACAGCAAATGTAGTTAATACTTTCTGTCCATTTTTATGTCATTTAGCAAAACAATTTTGGTCCCAAATAAAATGTCGCTATGGGAAACCAAAAGGCATTAGCTTTTTCTTTTTTTTTCATACTACCTTGCTCTAATAAATGATCTATACAATTTTTTTTAAAAATCTCAGCAACAGTATACTCATTTTTTTAGGAGACATGATTTTCTTAATGGGAGTGCCAAAAACCTTTAAAGAGATTAAAATGGACCGGAGGAAGTAGAAAATTGATATGCTGCTATGAGTTCTTGAGGATGCTTGCCTTGGTAAGAGACTGACTCAGATACTTTCTCAATTTCTGAAATTTTGTTAGACCTGTCGTGGCAGAGTATTTCAACTGCTTGAACCTTAGAGTCTGACTCAGGAATAGCCAAATGCTTCTGCTTCGCATTTGGGGATCTCTCTGTGAGAGGGTATTCTAAATCACACAGCCATACCTCCGATGCTGCTACTCTGGAAAGAAGTAATTCAAACCAAATATGACAAGTACTAGTTAAAACTGTCATATAATCATAACACATATGAACAACAGATAGATATGTCTTATCCTGATATACCAAGTATCCATAGACCAATATTATTAAAAGCAAAAAGTGCAAAAAAGTGACAAGGTCCATGGAGTTTGATGTAAAAAGTGAGAAGTGAAGCTCACACTTCTTTGAGGCAAAGCACACAAGTTTCGTAAGACTAAAAAATATCAAATATCTATGAATTAAGTTGCAATTAAAATATCTAAATTCAGCATACATTATATAATAATGTCATACTAATCCAGCTTCTTCACCTATTAAGTGATAACCTCTCGCTTTGTGTCACTTCATGGCTAGATGGATTATCATAACACTACCATAGACACATCAGCAGATAAAGTTGACAAATCAAAGGGGGCTTAGCTGTTGTGATATGAACTTCAGTACTTACCCTGCTGACAAGCCTGGTGAATGAGTATGAGATACTCTTTGGTTGGCACAATCCAATAATTGGGATATGCCGTCCAATCGGAATGCATCAGTAACTTTCATCTCTGATATGTTGCAGTCGTTGCTATCCACCATGATAATTCCTTCTTCCCTATGCTCTGGTGAACTACCTTCAGCTTTGAAGCCTTGAGAGAGATGTTCCTCTGTTTGACTCTTAACAACACTGCAAGCACGACTTGATGACTGCAGTAGTTGGCATTCATCTGCAAATGTGTTGTCCCTTACTGTGACAGCACCTTCCGGAGTGACTGGTTTTCTAAGAAAGGACAAGATTTCATGGGCTGTCAAGAAGCATATAGCATCAAAAGTTAAAAAGATGAATTTAGCAATTGACTAGATTGGCAAAAATAAAACACTAAGGGCCATACTTGCCAAAAAGAAGTAAGTTAGCTTACTCAATGAATATCATATATGCATGTCTAATTCATCAGTTGAACTGGATAAATATACACCAGTACTTGATATTTATCTTTATATAATATGAACTTGGAGATTACTGACTGATTTAAGTATCAAGCTAAGCTGGTCTCTAACACAAACATTAATAAACCAAAGGCAGCCAGTGTTATCCCCCCCCCCCCCCAAAAAAAAAATAAATTATGGAAGTCATAATTGTCAATAAAACAAATGTACAACAGTGGGAGGAAAATCCATTTCCACTAATATTTTTTGTTAAGCTAAAACAGAGTAGTTACTGTCAGCATGTTCATTTGCATTAGAAGAAATAGAACATGTTATCTCTACCTATCATAAAAACAAAACATTAGTTAAAGGAGGGATTAGCTTTTGGGGGGGTTCATTTTGATGACAACATATCACAATTTTCCCAAATAAAACCTTATGACTTGCTTAGTCAAAAGAAAAAATTGCAGTTTGCTGACATTATGTTTGGTATCATGAAATTAGAAGGAATGATACAGAAGAGAGAAACAATTGATGATTTATTTTCGGTTATTTGGTGCAAACAAGGGGATTCAAAAAGTTGTTATACAGGAGAATCCAAAATTCAGACCACCATAGTTCGACTTCTGAGCATCATATAATCAAACCCCTCCACTTTTACTTTTGTGTATCCAAATTTCAAATCCCTCCATTTTTACACCTTCCAAACAAGGGAAATGATTTGCAACCCTCTTTTTCTTCCCCAGACCCCACTTAGTGGATTTCACGAGTATGTTGTTATTCTTCCCCTCTCCAATCATACCTTTTTTACCTCAATCAAACATCACAAAATGACTTAGTATAAGTTTTAAAGTCCAGTGCAACTCTTTACCCCCACATTCTGTTTTGCTGATTCTATTCTTGTTTCTCTGTTTGGTTCATTTTACTACTTTTGTCCTAACCCTGTTGCTCCCCCCTTGTCATAAATGGTTGAATGTTGTTCCTTTTTTGTGTAGTTAGAGAACTTACTTTAGAAATTACTTGTAATGATTTTCTTGTGACCTACATATGCCACTTTTTTAATAGAAAAAGCATTTCTAAAGTTATGACAATTAGATTAGCCACTAAGCCAGTTCCCCATGTGTAGATTTTCAGGAACTAATCCAAGGTAAGGAGGCTCAGCAAACTATAATTCCACAAATTCAAGAGTAGAGGTGCTTGTTAAGATGGTGAAGGAACAAATACTGAGAGCTTTCAAAAATTGCTGCATGAGTTTTACCATTTTTAAAGACTCTTTGATCCAGCCTAAGTAGTGTGCCACATACAGATCAATATGATTAAATTTTTTCAATTTGTTGTCTTAATTAGTAGTTCCATTGATTAACCAAAATGGCTGAAAGTCATGAGCGAATGATCTTGACCAGATCTTCTGGAGAAAAGTTAAATTCTGCTTCTTACCTAAGGAAAAGACCAACAGCTTACCTGCACGAACAGATTTAGTTTTGGAAATCTGACAACTAGTTGAGTTGTTAACACTTGAAGTCTCTAAATCCACATGTTCCAGTGAACAAGCTCCAATTTGAGGTTCCCCTGTTGAGCAAAGCCAATTGGAAGCAGGAAAAGTGAGCATAATGGAAGTTCTAGATGTTGAGAGTAAGATCACGAGTTCTGTAGCCTATAATATACTTATGTTGTAATCATGTGCGATACTATGTAACAACATGCTATAAAAAGTAGTGGGGATGAGAAGTTTTTGCTGTTACTTATCGATATCTAAATACTTGTGAAAAGTACAAAAGCTTGATAGCAGAAACAAAATAAAAGTGCACGTAAAGTTGAAGTAAGCAAAGAAAAGGCAAGATTGTTTTGTTTCTGGAGATCAACATCATTTATTCACTAAATTGCCAACAGACTTACTATGTGGAGTTGGCTTGTTAGAGGATATTCTCCTACTTAATTTGATTTTTTCGAGTCCAGATAATTTAACTTCAGGTTGTGCGTGCTCTTGGGAAGAAGCATTATTTTGAGGTTTTCCTGCACATAGCAATGAAATCAGGTCCATAAACATAGAGTTGTCAAGACAGTGAAAGCATGTGACTACTAAATGACAAACCTTACCTTACTGATTGAGAAGAGCAAGAATATTAGCCATGTAGCATAGAAAATTACCTTCTGAACTTGTCCTTATGTCGCCAACATCAACCATGTAATTTGGCAGATTCAGTGTAGTTCCAGTTGTGACATGTTCTGATAACTTGAGAAACCTTCGGCATAGTATGATCCCGTCTTCTGTAAGTAGAGTAACCTGGCTTGTTTGTGGTGGTATTTATGTCAGAATTAGCTAAAAAGATTGAGATCTGTACTATAATCAGCTAAATATTTTGATTGATGTTTGAAAATAATCCAAATTAGGAAGTCAAAATATAGTTGGTCAGTTAATGCTGAAAATCTGAATCAAATCTTGATGCAAAGATTTAGATGCCTGACTGATTAGGTTCCAAAAATCTACGCAACCATAAAAATACTAGGCAGATAAAAGTAAGATAAGAACAGACATGCTTATCAACCAAATCCTCGGCAAACTTGACAAAGATGACTAAATTACAGTTGCGGGAGTGTAGATGAATAGACTAACCTGAGATTGGTAGGAACCACAGGATGAAAGCCTAAGGATTCCATTGCAGTACTTTTTTGCCCTCTGAGTTATTTGAGTAGTATACATGACATCCCATTCTGAAAAAAAACATATAGAGTTGTAATTTAAGAGCAAGTCCTGGAGCTTGTCCAATAACTAGTAGCACTACATTTTGTCTTTTGACCTAGTTTTACATGATGCTAAGTTTAAGAGTAGAGTTTCATTGTTCACTGGTGTCAGAAGATGGTGGATCCAGAAATGGAATTGAAGATCATCATCGGATTGAAATGCTGTTAGGACTGCAAGTTCTAAATAATTCAAGTGACATGCTTATAAAGTTCAGACTGTTATACATAGATTTAGGACTATTACTATGACTAAACTTGAAGGAGGTGTCGTTTACACCAATAGAGACTAAGAAAAAGTTCTCATTTTAGGATAGCAGACAACTTCTTAAAATAGCCTAACAAGTGAAATATGATGATCATATTCAAAATACACAAACAATATTTTTCGGAAAAATTCTTGAAACACAATCTAAATTCACAGAACCTGGTCCATCCAAACCTAAAGACATGGAAACTTCAAAGTTCCATTTATAAGTCCAAGATAATAGGATGTGCAAAACTAGATAGTCATAATAAACATCTATTATAAGCTGGCCTACCTACATGAGCATTATTTTTACTTTACTGATTCTTTATTTTTGACAAAGTCAGACCTACCAGCGGAAAACTTATCGTGGACAGCGACTTCCCCGCGTATTGGTCCTCTTTTCACAAGATCCTTGATATGTTTTCCTTGAGGACTAATGTCCTTTCGAGGATTTTGGTCCTTCTCGCATTCTCCTATTTCCACTAAGTGACCATCAAATGTTACCGAGTTGCCAGACATGATGCTCTCGCTCTTTCTCAGAAATCTGCTATCAAGGAGTCTCCTGGTTGCATCATACAACATGATCTGGAAACAATCAGCAAATCATTTTAGTCCAAGAAAAAAAGGTTAGCAATATAAGGACATAATATTGAGCATAACTATGCACTTCTATTTGAAAATTTAGAAAAAAAAACACCATTTTTATTTTTATTTTATTTTGATAACAAGGGAAAGCTGCAGTCGCTACCCTTTTGGGTGCGCATAGGATAAAACCACCGCTCCTATGCCATAGCTCGCAAACCACACAAGAGAGGTAATCCGCACTAGGCAAGTCCAGTGTGGCGAACTCAGCCCAGAAAGCAAACCCCTTGCTTTCATTGGCAAGGGGTTTCACAAAGTTTTACAGCTACAAATAATACAATTCAGATAAGCTAGTGTAGAAACAACTTTTCAATATTCATCTTGCTCCACCCCTGATTCCCTGGCAATACCTTGTTGGTTCTTTGTATGTGGACCTTAACTGGAAGTCCAGAAGTTAACAAATAGGAGTAACAATTTTTAGTAAAGATAAAAAAGGTTTTTCTTTAAATGCACGGTTTGATCATAAGTATGAAACTTGAGGCCATATACACCTTCAAGTTTAAACTCACCGGAGACCCAAAGACAATAATCCTGTGTGGCTATGAATATATGTATGCTAGATAATCGGAATACAACATTTACTCTTGCATTAGCAAGAGTTTATAAAGGAACTTCATTGATGTCTACGGGTTAAAATTTTACAATGCTCTTATAAGCAAGCAACAACAAGCTTTTTGCTTTGGCTGAGGGAGGGGGAGCTTAAGGTTGGTGATGCTATTCTAATACATATTATAAAAATTAAGCAAAAAAAGGAGCAAAATATACTTTATTGATTCAAGCAAACAGTGGACGATGTTCAATACATACAAGTTAGATGAGAAATAATTGCAGAAGCCAACCTGCTTGCAATGTGAACTAGACATCACAAGTTGTAAAAATCCATCATGGAACTTCTTTGCCTTTTGAGTCATTTGTGTTGTGTACAATACCTGCCATTCTGGATTAAGGAACAAAGTAGAAACTCATTCTCAGAAAATACTGAAAGATGGAGAGAAACTGCAATCTATGAGAACTGAATTTTCAAATCCAGTAATGGAAACATGATAGCCAGTTTTACGTCTATTATCATCTCAACTTAGTTGGTTCATTCTAGTAAGCATACCCTAAAAGAAGAAGGTACTAGTGTGTTTCTCATAGTAGTTTGGCCTATAGATTGTTCAAAGTATAGTTCAGGTTCGAGAAAGTAGGACTTTTGTTAAAAGTACATTACACCTCGAGTAAAGCAACTCATTTTACAACTTGACTGCAATTTTTTTAGTTCATCCAGAGGTAGGGGGTTTAACACGCACCATTCTGTAAATTTCAAAACCCAAAAGATGAATACATGAACAAGAGGAACATAAAAACTAGCATCTTCATAACCTGATAAAATGATGAACAAGCTCTTTTTATATAGATATACACACACACACACAAGCTCATTTTTTCGAAAAAAGATTGTGTCCGTATGATGACTAGTTGTGCATGGGTACATGAAGAAACATCCAGCTATGCAGCGGTTTGAAAATGAAATGGGTGGGGGTATGCATCTCTTTACAAAGAAGAGTGAACATAAGATTATGAAGAGCGGTCTTTTCTTTTTCCATGAAGAATGGACTAAAAGAGAAACTAGATCTACTAAATTTGGACTAGAGGAAGTAAAAATAGCAAAGTTCTCTAAGCTTGAAACAAGAAAATTATTTACCACAAAATGTACCCAAAATAATAGTTAGCATAGTTGCTGCAAAAGTATTTTCCTACCTTCTGTGCTTGACTTTGTCATGTCAAGGGAACTTGGAGAAGAATTATATTTGTGTACTTCATTCTTCTTGAACTCTGCAAGTTGAAATTTGTTATTAAAATATAGTACACACTCGGAACAATAACAGAGAAAGGACATTAGATAGATTAATAAAGGTCAGCTTGAACTTTCTAACTCATATAAAACCCATAAGGCCCATAATCTCACAATCAGAGACTCAATGATAGGAAATCATGTGTTTGTACAGGCCCTCATGAATTCATGCTGTGAACTTCATCATGTCAGAAACAGTGACCAAAGAAATAAGCATATTATTGCACTTCACTGATATAGAAGGACAGAGATCATCTGAAGAACCTCTGATAATCTTTTGTGATGGACTTAGAGTACTTGACAATGCTATCCTTTTCCCCAGATTAGATTTCCTATTATCTGAGGGAAAAGAAAGAAAATGTTGCAAAAAGAATAATCATGTGCAAACTATAAAAATGAAGAACAACATCAAATCATAAACAATCTGCGAAATCCAAAAAGAAAAGAAAGAATGTTCAGTGATACCAGCAGCAGCTGATCTTTTTCCAGAATGCCGTAGCTCAGATTCCTCAGCAACTTCCTTTTTCATCAGTTTACTACTATTTAATACGGATATAGGTTTGTAATCACCGTGAGGATCACCAATATCAACAAGGTAAGAATCAAATGCTAGTGTTTCGCCTGTTTTGACATCATTATCGTTCTTCAAAATCTTAACACCTAACAGCTTCTCACAATCATCATAGAGCATTACCTGTATAAAACCAGAACTTTTTATTGTGTTACACACAATTGCTTGATGATGTATTTTATGGTTTTACCAGACCTAGACCCTTTCTATTCAACCGCCAAGGGTAGTCCGTACATCCCCTTCCAAACATTTTATTTAGGTACCAGTAGCCTCTTTGATAGTAGCACTAATATAACTCTAGCAGCTTGAGAAGAATCCAGTATTTAAAGGTAGTGAGTACATCAAGTAATCCATAATCCACGCCATTAACACGTTTCTTTACATCTTCTATACATTCTGCTTCCAATACTATCGGCACTCACTGCTTATTTTGTTGGATCTTCTTTGCTTAAGATGCTACATTTCCTTACTGAAGTTTCATTTGCAAGCAGCTCATAATAGTTACATATATATATTCGTGCCCCAGATGACTACACAGATGGACCCAAAAACAAATTTCATGATATCGCTGCCAAGTTATCAAGTTTTTGCATAACTTAAGATTGGAAAGCAATTTAGATTAAACGTGAGTAAAACAATACATGGAACTGAACTTGCACATAATGTACAGCTTAAATAAAACATATGAAGTCCAGACTCATTGTCAAAAAGGAGCGATGAGCACAGTGCTAATTCACACTCAGTGACGTAAATTCCCAGATCAGACTCTCATTTAAAATCAAATGTGTATCACAACTCGCAAACAACTGGTTAATTTGTTTTTTTTTTTTTCTCAAATTACTTGAAGCAGCACATAATTTACATCTTAGTAAAACATACTAAGTCCAGACTCATTTTAAAAAAGGAGCAATGAACACAGTGCTAATTCGCACTCACTGACTTAAAACTCCCAGATCAGCCTCTGATATTTTATCCAATTGGCATCACAAGTATCAAACAACTAGTTAATTTGCTTTTTTTCGCAAATTACTTGAAACAGCAAATAATTTACACCTTAAATAAAGCATACAAAGTCCAAACTCATAGTCAAAAAGGAGCAATAAACACAATGCTAATTCACACTCACCGACATAAATTTTCAGCTCTCAGCTCATCTGATATCAACCCAAAGGGTTTCATGTATTGACTCCCAAACAACTGTTTGATTTACAATTTTTTCCTCAAATTACTCTGAACGTGATATCTACCAAATTAGAATACTTAGCAGGTAAAATATGGTATTTCAACCAATTTCGAAATGTATAAACAGGCAAACGGATCTAAAAATGGGAAATCTAAGTATGGAAATATGAAAACACACCTTGTGGCTGGAGGATTGAAGCTCTAAGAATCCATCTTGATAAACTTTTCGCTTCTGCTTGAGATGCTTCGTGTAAGTAACGCTCCATTTCTTCTTCACGTCCCCCATTGTCGCCGACGGTCGAGGAGATAGCAATTCGGCGATTATTTTCTCTCGGAATTCGACGGATGATTCAAAAAAACGTCGAGAGAAACGTGAGCTTGGTGCGACAATTAGGCGGGAATTATATGATGGTATGTATTATATATAGCTAAAATATTCAAAAAGTTAAAGAAAATAAAATTTTAAGTGAATTTTAGTTTTAGTTAATAGTATTAGTTTAAAGTGTGAGTTGATTTCTATCGAGAGAAAAAAAAGTAATATAAAAATATACTTACGGTGGTTCCACAAATTGAGTCTAGTAGGATGTATCTTTAAAATTATCCAGCACATTAAGTAGAGGGATTGTAATAAACGATTCTAGATAAAAAAGTAATTTTTAAAAATATATTAGTAAAAAGTAAAAAAGACAATAAAAAATAACGTATATTAACACATAGGAAATTAAGGTCCAAACAATTGCAAATTTGTGTAATCAAACCATGGCAAGAAAACTCTACAATATTGATTTGGTATTATATTATCTCTTTTATTCCAATCTATGCAATCAGTTTAATTTAGTAATGATTCTTTTTTTAAAAAAAGTACATAGAGTAAAATATTAGTAGCTTAATTGATTAAGTATTTGAACTTCCATCCTGTTAGCGATAGTCCGATTCTCCACCTTGTAGCATATTTTTTTCTCTTAAATTGAAGAGGAGATTACGTAATGGAGAATCGAACTCTCACCAACAGAATGACAATCCAACTAGTTAAACCAACTGAGCTACCATAATTATCTGACATGAATAGATTTAATATTTATTATATAATATATAAAAAAAAATACATATCCAAATTAATTTTTTGTCAAAAAAAATTATAAATAAATATCCCGCTCTCTAGCTCTGCTCTCAAATCGAATAGTAAATAGCTTAAATATGTGATTAAGAATCGGTAAAAACTAATTTTCTCATTTAGTATTTATTTTCCTCTTTTTCTCGTATATTAATTTCAATGAATAAATTGAAAAAAAAAAAAAGGATACTATCAAAGGCTAATATAAACCACCATCAACTAATTAATTTGAATTCACTTGAAAGAATTTTCTAATAAGATAATAACAAATTTAAAATTTTTGAAGTCTTTAAATAAAGATAAAGAGAATATTTATAATTCTACAAAAATCATGTGGCAGTTTTTCTTAAACAGTAAAATGTAACTTTCAAATATTTTTTCCCAGTAATTTTGTGAAATTAAACAATTGTATAACAAATGACTGTATATTAATATTAAAGCATTCAATAAGTTGGACAAAAAGGGAAAGGTATAAGTTCGCCGGAGATATTGAAATTCAACGATTAGTTCCACCGTCGGCGGCTTCACAACACCGAAACATGGCGATGCAAACCGGCGTTGCCACTTCCAAAGTACTCATACTCGTCGGCGCAGGTGATTTTTCTGGATATATATAGAGTTCATCAGTTTATATTCCGCTTATAGTTGTTTTACTTTTAAGTAGTCAATGAAAGGAAGGAAGGAAGAAATCGAGATTCATTTTGCTTCCGAAGCTCGTGGAAATTAGCTTAGTTTAGCTGCTAATTTGGAAATTGGAACCTTGATCTAACAGAAAGTGATTGTTTGAGTAATTTTTATTAGTAGTAATGAATAAATAACTATGCCTCAATCCCAGATAGTTAAGGTGGACTATATGAATCCTCTATATTCAGTCTGCTTTGTTAAGTTCCTACAGTATTCAGAGAACTCAGTATAGGCTTATTATACATTGGCCGTTAAACTAGTATCCAAAACTTCCTTTATTTCCAGGAATTTGGAGAAAAAACATTCAAAAATTTATCAAAGGGTTTGCAGAATTTCTTCTCAGTTGTGTAGAGAGTGTGCAATGTTAAGTGTACACTCATAATAGCTAATGTTTAACCTTGAGGCTTGAGGGATTTAGAGGGGGAAGAAGGGGAGAGGGTGGGGGGTGCTTATTTGATGTAAGAGCTGAGCCCCCTTCCCCTACAGGACTAGGAACGAGAATGGAAAGCAGATCGTAGTCGTGGTCAATTATTCTTATGTGGCGCAGCGACTCTTCTATCGTGTTGCATTTCCTTTGGTGGACCAACCCCGCCCTCCTCCTCCTCCCCTTCTATGGAGTTACTTTTAATACTACCATAGAGCAGAATTTTTTTTAGGACACAGACACATGATATTGGATGTTAGGGGAGAAAGCAGTCTTAGATTATTGACATCTTCAAGTTTTTTGCAGTTCGAATCTGAGTTAATAGTTCCTTCAAATATTTATAGGTTCTTCCTTTGGGGGCAAGACTAATTTGGTTGTGATGTAGGTTTGACTGGGTCAGTACTATTGAAGAGTGGACGATTATCCGATCTGATCTCGCAGCTTCAGGAGGTGATAAATGGCGTGAATGCAGCTGAGACATCTCCTGGTAAATATGACACTGCTCTTCTAGCAGCTCAGGTATTACATTATTTTTTTGTTAGTAAATTACATTCATCTCGTGCTTATCAAAGTAGATTCATCAGTTGTTTTGAAGGAAAAGAAGATAAAGGTAAAAAACATAACAATTTTATTTAAGACATTATGTCATATGATACTTCAGATTTAGTGGCACAAGGTAGAGGGGAGAAATAATCAAAAGGGTTAGGGGAAGCTGAATAGCCTTGTCACAATGTTTATCATAAAATATACTTTGAAGCTCATTGGTACTATCTTCATTCCTTTCAAATAGAAGAAGAGGATATTATTTTGTTGACCTAAAATAAATAAATAAATAAGAGCATCTTTTGTGTGATAGTTTAAGCTTTTAATAAGGTAGTCACACAAATTCAACATGGTAGCATAGTATGTGACATCCTTGGTTTGAGTCTCATCTCTATCCATCAGCAAAACAATATTTATACGCTCGTGACTCAAGAAAAAAGATCAGAATCGAGGGCATATTGACAAGCTTGATAAATAAATAAAAGCATCTCATTTCTAATGATTTAAGCATTTAGATGAGCTAGTCCGTGGTTGTTAAGAAAATGGGCATTGCACCTAACTCAACCCCAAAAGCTAACTCAAGAGGTGAGGATTGTCCCAAGACCATATAAAGAGTCCAAATTTCCTCCCCATTGCAGATGTGGGACTCTTCAGTCTTTTCAATACATCTCTCACGCCCAGGGCTGAACATTTGGAGTGTGGACAATTTTATAGTGGGTCCAATATCGATAACTCATGACTTGGGATGGGATGGCTCTGATACTATGTTAAAAAATGAACATTGGGCCTAACTCATCCCTAAAATCTTGGTCAATAGTAGAGCATTATCCAAGACCATATAAAAGGTCCAAACTTTCTTCCTAGTGATGTGGGTCTCTTCACAATGGTCAATACAATTCAACAGTTTTGAATTATTACTCTTGCCAAAATATGTTTCATCGATGAACTTGACTTTTGCACTTTAATGTGCATGGCATTTGTATGTAGCATCAATACTAAAATTGGGTCAGTTATTATGAATCTTCTATGTATATACTTATTCAATGAAGAAGGAAGTGGCAAGGCAGAGCTCCTGGTATATGTTAATGTGATGTCACAAATTAATAAGTACCTAGCATGTTTCCTATATAACTCCACTATTACCTCATCCAAGCCTTTCTTTGTTCTAATATTGCCTTTAGATTCGACAATTAGCACAAGAGATCCGGGAGATGAGCATATCAAATCCAATTACTATTTTCAATAAGGATTCTTCCTCCAGTGGTATGTTTCCGTCTTTTTATGTTCACTTTACATTGTGTCTCCCATCGTAGTGCCTGTGCTGATTTCTCTATAATGGAACAGCAGTTTCTTAAATGGACTCGGATAATTAAGTTTTGAATTATGTAAACCCTTTCTTCAATAAGTGCACCACTGCCCCAGTTGAAGTAGAGCTGACATGGTTCTGAACCTTTGCTTTTTTAGGGAGCTATGGTTCTTACATTCTTCCGGCTGCTGCAGTTGGGGCGATGGGATATTGTTACATGAAGTGGAAGGTAAGTATTCTCTGCTGCAGTTTATATCTATTGACACCCCTAGGATATTTTTTTATATGTTTGTTATAAATCTTATGCTCTTACTAATCCTCCGCAGGGTTGGTCATTTTCTGATGTAATGTATGTCACAAAGCATAATATGGCGAATGCTGTTGCATCTGTGTCTAAGCAGTTGGAGAACGTATCTGATGCATTGGCTGTGAGTCAAGAATTAGCAGGAGTTTCCTGGATTATCTGTGTAGTATATGCTAATAACTATACTCATACTTTTTTCACTGATACTTCTTTTATAGTCTACAAGAAGACATTTGACTAAGAGGCTGGAAAACTTGGACTGGAAGCTAGATGAGCAAATTGAGATCTCAAACCTTATTACTAATGATGTAAGGAGAATAACATTTCTCCCCATTCTCCTTTTAACATTGATGTATTATGAAGGATTCTTTTATCTTAAGTGAGAAGTAGTTTCCTGTAACTCCTGTTTCCGCACTTGCACACTAAAGGAAAAAAAATATTAAGTTTTGCCTTAGTTATAGTAAGAAAAAATTCATGAGGGGAATGAGGTAACAATCAAGTTCTTTGCCAAAACTTGACAATGCGAGCTGAATTTTGTCGGTTGCTTGTAAAATTAGAGGCCAGAATTTATTTTTTTAAAGGGTAACGGTTAAGGCTAGAAAATAATTATAGCTGGCTACTTGCTTGAATATCTCAGTCATAGATTTTATGCATCGAGGCACTGGGAGACTTTCTTTCTCAGTGCTCAACATCAGATGTTTCTTTATGCAGGTGAGAGATGTTAAGGCTAATCTAAATCAAATTGGTTTCGATATAAACTTAATCCATGAGATGGTGTCTGGATTGGTGAGTATGTTGTTTGGAAAATAGTGTCAATATGGCATTGCTAGTAAAAATCCGTTGGCTAGTCATTTTGTAATCTCAGTTGTTGCTCAATTTGGCAGGAAGGGAAGATTGAGCTTCTTGAGAGTAACCAGGTGAATATCTGTATATGTCTGCGACATACTTTTTGTCCCTTCTTCCTATATTCTGTCTATTACTATTGCAGTTGCATCACAACTTTTGCTTGTTTAACTTTCCCCACCCCACAGGATGTGACTAATTCTGGTTTGTGGTACTTGTGCCAAGCTGCTGGGGGCATTAAGGATGTTCAAAATACTAAGGTTATTCAGGTACTTTTATTATGTTAATAGATAAAAGCCTTTCAACTATTGTTGTCCTTCCTCTTTATTCACTCTCTTCCTCCCGTAAGAAATACAAGCAGCTACTTAAGTTTTTTCTCGTCTTTTCTCTGTTGCATTTTGAATAAGTGTTGGCTCTTCCAATTAAGGCTGTGATCAGTGGCTACCACTGTATTTTTCCATTCTGCTGAACAATGATTTCTCCTTTGGTGCTTGGCAAATTATCCTATAAGATTTACTTGAAAGGACTTGGTAACTGACCTAAACCATAAAAACTGTAACTATGCTACTGTTAAGAACAACTTAGGCGTCTTTTCCATAAAAACACGTTCTCTTGGAACTTTTGGTGTTTGTTACTCGTATCTGTAATGGAACTGCAGTTTTGCTTGGTGGGCAAATGTTCCATTTGTCCTTCACTATTCCTTCTTCTTCAAAACATGAAGATGTATTCTTATTTTGGCTATTGGAATTTTGGAAAGGGCATCGAGGCTAAGCTGATAGAGCATTCAAAGGCGACTCCCAAGGAAAGTTCTGTGAAGGTACGTTGACTCTCTTGAACCTGATTTAAAGGGTTTAGTTGTCCGTTCAATTGTTCACAATGTCTAATCACACAATGTATTGTAATTTAGGGGCTTGAATTCATTGTCGAATCTAATGAATCAAGTGTGCCACCAAAGTCGGTTACACATACAGAAGGAAAAGATATTACTGACAATTTTGCCAAAGGTCCAGTTGCTAGCAAAATGAGGATTCACAGATCTTATCCGGTTGGTTTGTCTTTAACAAGAAGCGTGCTGGGTCCAGGATTCTGATCTCAACTTTTCCTCTATTCGAAGTTGGAATAAGTGGATTTGATTACCCGATTCATTTCGATTATATTGATTAATGGCTGGTTGATTTGTGGCCTCTATGGTCACGTACAACATTATACAATACATACATACAAGGTTGTCTCTTTCTTCCCTTCCTTTCAAATGTCATATAAAGTTGTATTTAAAACAAAACAATATAATAAATGTATTTCATTTTGGTCATAGATTTGGAGCCAAATTTGTCAATGAGCAACTTCTAGCTGACTACTCAGTCATTTTTTGTTGTTATATGTTAGTTTCTTGTACTTCGATACACTCTACTCTTTTCAAACCTTAGATAGGGAGGATTCCACATGTTATGTTAAGGTTTAGAAATCAAATTTGATTATTTTCCGGAAATAAATTTTTCATTGCACAGTTTACCAGTATGTTGGACATAATAAACCAGATGAAGCATCAGCTCATGCCAGTAGCTCATATTGAGAGTGCACTCTATCATCAGTGCTGACTAGTTTGAGATCGATCCATATTGTTGACTCCAACTAATTTGGATAAAAGCATATGTAGATGAAATCAAAAGCAAATATTAACAATCAAGAGCTAAGTTTAGGCTGTAAAAATAACAAAAATGTCTCAATCGATGATACAAATATGGCAACATTCTTCGATAACTCATACATCCTCTCTTCTTTGCAATACATTTCTCAAATCAAGTAAAAAAAAGGACTAAAATATTCCGAGATAAATAAATCTATGATCTCTAAAAAGTTTGAAGAAATTGAAATGTTGCCTTCTGAAACTATCTCTTCTTTTTACCTCCCTTGCCAGACTTTGAAGAACCAGCTGCAGAAGAGGCTGCAGGCTCCTGCTTCTTAGTCCTATTAGGATGTCTCCGAACCAACTCTGCGACATTGATCATCAGCTGTTTTCCTGCAATATACAACCCTAGAAAGTTAGTGTGTTTCAATAATTAAGCTTTAGGAAGGAAAACAAGTTATAGGAGCTTGACTAGAGAAGACGAGGAAATATCCCCAAATACCACCAAAACCATCAGTTAAAGCTCTGCTGTATGACATGTTCTTTTACAGACTATACACTTGTCTGTGACTTGATTTCTCTCAAAACACGACATATCTCATAATTGAAAACAACCCCCACACATGCACAAAGTCTCATATACTAGAGACTTATAAACCAAAAAGAATCATGAAAAAAGACCAAGTCGCTGAAAAAAAAAACATGTACAAGTGTGTATGGTGCCCAACTGAATCCATCCAAAAATAATTTATACTAGTAGTAGTTGCTCGGATACTCCTCCTTCACAGCCATATTTAGAACATTACATCAAAAAAATTAAGAAAGCATTTCCCTATTCATAGCATGAAAAACAGTCTAGCAAGATCTCTTTTTTAAAAGTAAAAGTGTAAGACTTAAAGGAACTTTAACCTTCGAGAATCTCCTTTCTTATGGGTAAATAATATATTGTATAAGATAGTTGCACTAAGCCACTACAGCCTTAGAGAATTTTACAGAGACAAATTAGAGTGTTGGAATGAACTGTGACCAAATAGAGATTGAGAGGACATAGACGATGGATTCATATACTCCTACTAGTTTGAGATTGAAGCATAGAATGTCTCTTCTTTGTTGTCAAATGTCAACGAACATTTTGATGACGCAAAATATTCCAATTACACTACGTAGAGTGGCCCACGATAACATCAACTAAGAATGGTGGCTATAGCTTCATAAAAGTGGTGTAGAACAATTTTAGGTTATAGATAAATGGTATTCACTTCCATATGAAATATTTTTAGCATTATCACCCATATGACTTTTTTCCACAGTTCAAGAACATAGACAATTTTCCATATAAATCAAACAAGCTCATTGTTTAAAGCTTAAAAGAGAGTTTAATCAAAGTATGAAGTCAATCCACATGTTATGAAACTATAGTGCTTTGCAAAAAGCTTTAAGAAAATAGAGGATAGAACAATGCCCAAAGGGTGGGGTGGGTGGTGGAGATTTTCTTACGTGAAGGAATGACAGGATTGTAAGGAGTTCCATCTTCCCGCTTCAGCAAAACTCTCACTCTTCCTCTTTGCATGAAATCTCGTGGATATGCCTTATCAAGCTGTAACAACCGATTCACATAATAACTATAAGCAATTTTTTTCAATCTTATATGTTCAATGATTCAATAGTTCAGAAAACATTAATAGAAACAATACAGCTTGCAAATTGGCATCGTTATTTTTCAAGGCAAATCATGTCCTTAAGAGACTTAAGGATGCTGCAGACATCACCACAATAAACTTAGTTTGCACAAGTACATTTTGTTTTTAACAGTTTACCACTGATTTAAGGCACATCGCGTCCTTAAGAGACTTAAACATGCTGCAGACATCACCACAATTAACTTATTTTGCACAAGTACAATTTGTCTTTAAACAGCTTACCACCTATTTCATTGGGAGCAATTAAATAAAAATACAACAGTCTATTCAGAAATTTGCTCCTACAAGTAAATATTAACATTTAACTCAACCATTCACACAGTGATAAATGCCGTTACCAAAGTTCAGGAGATCTGGAGAACCTAGAAAGAGTCGATCCCAGCTGTTATTCAAAATTCTAATCCCTGCACATTTCTTTTTCCCCCATATTTCTTTATCGTTTGTTGCCCTAAAGAAAAGAAAAACGAAATACAATGAAACCAAAGGATTCATATATATGATATTAACTAGTTGGGAACTTGGAATGAGGACTTAGTTGTTGTTACTACACTTGCATTAATTCCGTTACTTGCCATAGTCTGATTATTCTCTCTTTAATAACAATGTTATCTACCACAATTTGCGTGAACCTCAACTAATTCCTACCTACTGCCTCCTAACAACACAAGTAAGACTTAAACAGATGGGAAATAATCGCCCTAGTATTATTTTTTTTAGCTAGAATTTGAATCTAAAAGCCACGCATCTAGGCCACACCCTTGGGTAGTGCCCATAGTCTTATTATTCTAGATAGGTTTATGTCTGTTGTGTAGAAATGTGAGACTTAAGGAGTCTACGGAGCTCAACACAGCACTAAGTTGCCCTTAAATATGAATTATTTTAGCATTCCAATGAAATGATCCTGCTTACGGCAGATAAATACAGACATTTATATGGATGACTTAACTATTTTGGGATCAATGCATAGTTGAGTCTTTGTTATATATATATATCGTCTCTTGCCCTTTTATATAAGGTCAGGTACAAGTTCAAACTACATATACATATTCACATATGATAAATATATAATCTTTGAATCAAGCAAAGCAAAAAAATTTTAAAAACAAACCAAAATATAATCTTTGAAACAAGCAAAGCAAAAAATGCAAAAACACAAACCTCAATTGCACAAGGAATTTTGAGGAAGTTGCAGCAATCACTAATCTCAGTACAAGTAGGGTTTTCACAAGCTTTCGTCACACAAATTCTTCTTCCTTCCGCTATCGTCTTTTTTGAATTTATATAAACTGGATACAGTATGTTCCACTTCTTGATGTTCTTAATTTCACCATCCATGATTAAGATCTCTTCAAAAACCCAAAAAAAAAAAAAATTAACAAAATTCAATGGATCGAGAAAAAAAATTAACTCTTAATCATAACAAAAAATTCTAACAAAAACAAGCAAATTAAAGTATGATTACAATCAAATTTGCCTTAAATCGATTAAAATGAGCAAAAATGTACCTGATTAACGAGAAAATGGAGATTGAAACTGTTGATCCGATTGAATGAGAAAGGGGATTTGCAGAATTTCGGGTTTTGTTGGGATGTTGAAGCCAGTTAGATTGGGCTGGGTCTTTTTTGGGCTTCTTACAGATGAATATGGGCTTTTTAAATTTAAGTCCAGTTCTTCTTTTTTGTCGTATTTTGTGTTGGTCTTTAATTTTTATTTCTCGAGAACAATAATGTGTTGGTCTTTAATTTTTATTTCTCGAGAACAATAATATTTTGGTGGAACATAAGCCTAGATATTTGCATCATAATAATACAGATGCAATGATCTTGCTAGGCATAAGTTCGATTACGAAAAGTACACATAAAGATCAATCCATTTGAATGGAAAAATGTGGGATGAATTACTCCAACATTGCTTTTGGATATGAGTAGGGAAATTTCACTAATAGCCACTTGTAAGCCTGTGATTGAAAAATAGTGATGAAGTTTTAAATTTTAGAGGCGAAATTTATTGATATTATTGTGAGATTTTAATTGTGAAATTTAAAGCTTCATGATAACGTGTATTCTTTTCTGTTCTTTTATTTAATTTTACTTTTTAACAAAAGAATATTTCACGTAATTAATTTTGGTATATATGGAGATCGGAGTTTTATTTTAGTTATTGCAATCTTTCATTTTTACTTAGATAAAAGAAGGATTTATCTCACAATAAGTCTTTTCTACTGAATTTCAATGATTTACCTTCTTTACGATACAATATTATTAGAATTTTCAAAGTCAAAGTCAAAAGATTGTTATGATTTTAAGTCATGAAACTACTATTTAAATTATGATCTCTTGGCCATTTCAAATTGTCCTTTTGGAGGTACGATTTTTTGTGTCCATAAATAAAAGCAAAAACTTTTTTTTAGTGCTTTTTGTTTAAACAATATTTGTTAATTCAAATTGGATCAATAATGACCATTATGATATAGTTATATATCTTTATCATTACTAACAATCATTTGTATAAAATAATAAAGGGTCAAGTACCCATTCGAGTCCTTCAAAATTGTGTTTGCAATTTGTTGGTCGTACGTTCTAACACTCATCTTGTCACATATTTGGACAAATTAAGTAGGTTGAACACTTGAACCAACTCCCACTGATTAAAAGAGTTGATAGTAATTGTGTAGTTCGACTAATTCAAATTTTTAAAATTCAATATTTAAATTTTTTATCAAAAACTTCTTTTAATACGAGACATGTTCAATTATGAGGGGGGAAATATTATTTCCTTGCAGAAGCTTCAAATTTCTCTCTTTTAGCTTTTTGGGTATTTCAAATTTGAGAATCATTTAAATAACACTTTATTCTAATTATTTCACGTTAATAACGAGTTGTGATAAATCGCCGTAATATATACTCATAATTTTATTCATTCAACTCAAACCTAAAAAGATGCAAGATATACTTTATGGATCAAGCAATCCTTTTAGAAATAAACATGCTTTATTTCCAAGATTATAAGCTCGAATTTTTATGCATATATATTTTTGAATGATCTATAATTTATTTTTGATGATCTATAATTTAGTACTCTTATTTTTATGAAATAAAGTATCACTCTATATTATGATAAAAAATTCCTTTTAATATAAATTTACTTTTAATTATTGTCATTGTTTCATAAACTCAGCCGCCAACTCCACTTTGTCACAAGACTCATGATTAAACATAATTAGAAGAATGAAGATTCATAATCAACCATCCATTTTTACAAATAAATATGTTTGACTATAAAATTATATTCTGTCAAATAAAAAAAAAGAGGCAGCTTTCGTAATTATAATAATAATGTGTCAAGTGATGTGGTGATGCACTAATAAAAGTTTAACCACTTTGATTAATTATTTATAATTAACAGCCGACTTCTATAAGATTACTTGATTTTTTTTTTAGAATTAATTAAATAAATAGATCTCGATGTAAACTATAAAATTGTACTTACGTAATAAACAATACATGTGCCAAAATAATATGAGAAAATTACTCGATAATAAAAGTTTATATATTGATTGGCCAGAAAAATAATTTTCTTAAAAATGAGGATAATAATTTTCTAAATATCAAATACTGAAAAATAAAATATGTTTCAACAAAAAATATTTCTATTCGTACCAAAAGCATCGCAATCATTGAGAAAAAAATGATATCATGTTTTAGGAATTTATTTAATAGTACTCAAGTTGCAATATTTATATTGGTATAATATATATAATAATACGTATAGATAAGCATGAATTGTATAGACTTCTTCAATGAAAGCAAAATATTAATATGAACTTACAGTTCCAAAATAAGGGGAGGGAAAAATTAAATAAAACAACATATAATATTATTTAATTTGGGATTTTTTTAATAATAGTATGTTTTCTTCAGGAAGAAGTCATAAGAAGAATTTAATTTTGATTTTGATTTCTCAAAGTAGTTGGATGCCAATTTGACAACCATCAAATTTGATTCTTTTATAAATTCTATAAAATCAAATAAAAAGAAAAAAAAAAAGATTCTTTTATGGAAGATATATTCTACCCCTACTTCTTGGTGGTCCTCCGATTGGTTGAAGTATATAAAATAGAATAAGATGTATATAAAATAATTACATATAATAATTTAGAGTAGTATATAAAATAATTTACACTACTATTTCAAATTATTTATGTATTACTTTATATTACATGTTATTTCAAAAAAATGATTATTGTAGGTATGTCATTTCTAGATTTCATTTAACATGAATGTTTTATTATACTATTATTTTCTTTTTATGTATTTGATTTTGTTTATATTTTACTTGAGTTTGATAGTTTATCAGAAATAATCAACTCTCTACCTTTATGAGCTAAGGAATTGATTGAAATTACATCGAATATGTTATGCGTGTTATATATATATATATATGCCCACTAACCCACTGTTTTTACACCATATGTCTTTTTTTGTGAAAATATATTCACATTGCTTTATCAATTTCTTAACATTTTCTTTAAAAATATGCAGCATGATCTTGTTAAATATTATTTAGTTGTTATCTCATCGTGCCTACTTGTTAATTTGTATCAATATCTTGAAAAGTAATAAATATTATGATTTATTTTATACATTTTAGCAAGTTAGGAGTATATTCTGATCATAAATAGTAATAATGATTTTAAACTGACTCGGTCTTAATAGTTATTTTTAAAAAGAAACATTGCAAGTCTTTTCTTATACTCTTTAGAACTTGTCTTGTCACAAATGATATATTCTTTTCAATCATAAATGGTTATGCTAAGAATCAAAACCTCCAATTTTTCTGATTAATAAGCAGAAACCCAATATATAATAAGAAATACTATTACAATAGATATTGTAGTCAAAATATTATTATTTTTGTTATTATAATTGTGAATTTGATCCTAAGTTATAGACAAAAAATCTAGAGACACATATTTTGTGGTCCCATTGTGTTTATGACAATTATCATATATGTCTTAAGTTCCTAAAACAAGACAAATAATTGGTGGTAGGCCTCCTTTTTAGAAAGTGAATTTGAAAATGACAAATAATAAGTTGTCCTTATAAACTGGAAATTATGTCATGGACAACTAATTTTTGTTGTACAATGTGCAAATTGCAATAAGAGCACATAATAAAGAAGAAAAAGGGGACATAATACTGTTAGTCAAGAGGCCACAATGAAGAAGAATACATATGATGACTATGAGGCATGAATTGGATAAAGGGGAAGGAAATAAAAGAGTAGTATAATCTGGGGCGGCGCTATATTATTCGATATGAATTTAGATGAATTTCGATAGTTTTTTTATTAGGGTATGTATTATATAGTGTTATGAATTCAATGACATATTCAGATTAATTTATAGTTTCACTCGGGATGATATTTAAGAAATTATAAAGACTTTTAAGACTTGTGAATTTTAAATATGTAGTATTACTTATTTATATGTGTGACTAATAAAGTTTTTAATTAAGAAAATATGAAGACGACTCGTTCTTTTTAAAATGAACAAATAAAAAGAGAGCGTTAAATAAAATGGAACTAAACTAAGATAGCAAAATCACCATAAAGGAAGAAATTGATCGTGGAGAAAAAGAGAAGAAAAAATTAAATATTTGATAAAAGAATGAAAAATCCTTAAAAGTAAAAATATCGAGAAGAGAAGAGAAATGAGAGAATCAAATATCTTTCAAACACAATTATATGATGCATGATCTCGACAAAATAAAGGTTTTTGTCCACAAACATGACGCCCATCAATAATGAATATTATAAACTTATCTCATAATGAAATCAGTTATTATTGATACCTCGTTATCGATTGATTTCAGCGTAGCTAATTTTGTCCATTCGTTGTACAACTTTATTTATTATTTCCCTTTAATGTACCCTAATTCATATCACACATAATTTGCTAACTTTGCAAAATGGGTCATCCACCTTGACTTCTTGGTTAATTTAATTTAATTCATAACAAAGAAAGTGGAATATAATCTACATATTAACCTCTCTTATTTTAATATTTAATCTTTTTGGCCACTGGGGAAACATAGTAATTAATTAACTTACTGTCACTATAATGCTCACAACACTTTCTTCTTAATTTGTATATGTATTATTAGACTTATTTCCTTTTTAAAAGCTTATATATGATAATGAACTTTAATTTCATTATTAGTCAATATTTTTCAGCTAAAGAAAGTGATTGCTTTCTTATCTAAATTTCACCAGTTGAGTTTTCATTCAATTAGTTAATTAATTAGCTTACTGGTGGAGAAGCTAAGGGGAGGCTTTAACTATAAATGGCCACAACATAATTATTTTTTGGAATTTAGCTGGAAATTTCATGTTTCTAGAAAGTACGTAAGAAGAAAATTGGAAAGGAGTCCAAAGATAAAGATTTCATTACCAACCTGGGTTTCACGTGCAGTAATGAGATTGTTTTATTCTTAACTTGAGGTTTCAAGTTTGAGCTTTGAGGATGTAAGGGGTTCAAATTATTTGAGAATATTTTTATCGTGTATATATAAAGATTATGATTTTTCCTTCTATTAAGGCTAAATACATAAAATCTCTCCTAAATTTGATAGCAAAACTCACTTTAACACTTAAACTATACGGGTGTTTAAATACATCCCTTAACATCTTTCAAGTGAATTTATATACACCCGAATAGCTGACCTGATAAGTACAAAAAAATCACTGCGCGTGAAAAAGACTAACTGACCCCCCTTCTTTTTAGCCAATAATCTTTCTTTCATTCATCTTCTTTACACCCCACCACCCTCAAGTTCTTAATACCACCATCCCTTTCATCTTCTTTACACCCCACCACCCTCTCCCACCCTCAACCGCACTTGCACCACTTTTTTCTTCTTCTTGACACCCCATCCACCCACCTCATTTTCCTTTTTTAAACTCCCATCCTTACTCTATATCTCCTCTTCGAAGAACTTTCCAGCTTCTTTCTATTTCTTTGAAATACTCCATCTCACCGTCACCCCATCCTCCCTTTTTCTTTGAATCAGTAAAGGGTGTGATGAACACATAAAAAAAAAAGTCAATAATTTATTTCTGCTTCTAAATTATTATTTATCGAAGAGTTTGAATGTGCTGAACTTAAAGCTTTTGTTATTGAAAATTCTACAATATCTTCATCTCTAATTAAATTTTCATTCATTATTTATTGTTTTGATAATGTCTTCAAAATTGATTGTTTTTTGGGATTGTGCGAATATCTTTGAGATTTTGAATTAATATGACTGAGTTTGTTCAATTGCAATTGTGATTGAGTTTTTTTTTTTTTTGAGGATTATGACAGTTGAGTGACAAGCTTTGATTTTTTTTCTAAAGAAAATTGTTATTAAATTTGTGAATAAATAAAAAGAAACAAAAAAATTAAAAAATCAAAATCTAAATAATGTCCTATGTGGCAATTATGTGGCCCTGACGTATCAATGATTTGGAGCGTCTGTAATACACTTGTCAATGTGAGAGTGATATTATAATTTTAGGGTGATATTAAATTCACTTGAAAAGAGATTAGGGGGCTAAATAATTATCCGTAAAGTTAAAGTACTAAAGTAAATTTTGTTGCCAAATTAACGTGGAATTTTATGATTTTCTTTTCTATTAAAAAAATGAGATAATTACCATCAACACCTTTTTCACATCCTTTAAATCAGTATATTCTTTTATATAAGATTTTTTCATTTGATTAGAATCGTGATATACAAGAATCGATAGCATATTTATAACAAATCTAACCTTGATATTATATTAAATTAAACCTCAAAGGGGGGAAGATTATTCAAATTTGGTGTGATTTTCGTGAACAAATAGGAAAAGGAAATATCATAGTATAACTAAAATATATTTAATTATAAAAATAAAATTTCAAAAAAATAATTTTATCTTATTTATACATAGAGGCATCGATATGTGTGACTCTTATGTACTAGAAATACCATAGAATCTAAAAGTTTATAAGGATAAGGGTGTCCATTCCTTATCGAGGATGGGCTACACAAATAATAAGTTTTTGGTTTGTTTGTAGTAATTAAATGACCAAATAAAAATGGACCATTTTATTTAGTTGAAGATGATGTAACCTCTTTTTCAAGTTTCAAAAAGTTTGTGATTAATCTCCACTCTTCCTCAAATAGAGTTTTTTATATTAACAAATCTTATTCACCTTTTTATACATCACATACCATGTTTAATTTGTTTGTTTATATTGGCTTCTTTTTTATTCTTTTTGTCTTTTATCTCCACAATTGATTTGCAATGAGTAATGACACATCTTTGGAGACATCTTTTGATCGTAATTCAGCAACAAAATCAAAAAAAATTGATATTTATAAATTTTAATATATATATTATAATTTTCGATACAGCATATTTGGAAGTTGCTCTTGAATTAATCACCTTTTTTTAACTTTATGTGATCAATTGATTTTTTGTTGCATTTTAGATTTCTCTTATAAGTTATATTGGACGCAATATCAGTGTTAGTATGGACTCAATAACTAGTTATTCGATCTCACTTTATGTGATATAGATAAAATTTAGAGATACAACTAAATTTTATATGATTTTTAAAGATTTTAAATTGTTAACTATTATAATTTATAGTACTTTTACGTAATTTTTTAATAATATATATGTTACTTCTCTTGTTCCTATATGTGTAGTACAAAGAGGTCGCTATATGTGTTAGTATAAAGACAATTTCAAGAGTCAATATATTGTTGATATTTGCAATGCTTTTAGGTAGTTTTCAAATTAAATACATGTTATTTCCATAGTCCAATTTTATGTGACACAAATAGATTAAGTTTATGAATTAATCAATTCTCTTAAAACAAATTGAATCTTTTATATGTTTTTTTCAAAAATATTTTAAGTTATTAACTATCATGATTTATATTTTTTTTTATATAATTTTAAATATATTACTTTTTTAAAAAATAAAACAAATAAATTAAAACCGATGAAAGATATATTAGAAGCGTGGAAGGCATGTTGATCGGTTATCCACACTTATAGTTAAGTAGTAGATAGTAAATATGATTTAACTATCTCTAAATAAGTAAAGTATCTAATTTAAACATGATTACAAAAGTTAAATTTCATTTTTATTTTTTTAAAAATCATTTTTATATTTGATATTTATAATAAAATTTTGACTAATTTAATTTATAAAAAAATATTTTAGATATTTGTAATCTCGATTAGGTCATATCTAGCTAGCTAGTACTTATATATGTAAACTTTTTTAGAGACTCAAGAATATTGAAACAACTCTCCTCAATCATGATTTTAAAATTATAAATAAGAAAAAAATTGACGTTATAAAATTTCAAAGAAACAATTTAAATATTTGTTTCTATATTATCCATTATGTATTATTAAAAGTATTTATGGGATTTGATAACTTTTAATTTTATCAATCTTCTAAATGAATAGATACAAGTAGCAAGAAGTTGAATTTATTAAGGAAAAGTCATTTTCTTTTACATGGATTAATACTACTTAGGGTGCTAAAATTGAACAAGAGGCAAGTTGTAGAAGGATTATTGTTAGCTAAACAAACTTTAATCATCAATTAATTTTTCTAATTATTAAAGATGAATTATTTTAACATCCATGGACCCATCATACTTAATTCTCTTAAAAAAAATACTTCCAAAAGATACACTTTATGTAAGCAACCAATTAGCTTTATAAACCGATTTCTAGTATACTCTAAAATTAAAAAAATACAAAAAAAATAAAATAGATTTATATTTGCTCCACATGATTGAGGCAGGCACTTAATTAATATAATCTTTTATTTAATCCATTATTATGATGATGTTGCAAGAAGGGTACAATTTTGACAAATTTAACCTTGCCCAGTACTAATTTGCAGTTAAAAAAAAATTATTAGTGGGTATTATCGTCAATTTGAATTTAAATAAGATGTAGTAGAAGTTAATCATCATCCATTAGCACTTAAGACAAACAAAGTAAGTTTAACGCTTTTTAATAAATCAATTTAAACAAATCATTTCCTTAATCTAATGTTAATTAAGGGATCTACGACAGATTCCACTCATGATTTCATTAATTTTCTCGTCACTTGCTATTTTTAAAATAAAGATTTAATTTAGAAAAAAAAAGAAAAAAAAAAGATAAGTCAATATGTTTAGATTTTACTGATTCAGTAACTGTAAAGGTCACCTACTTAAACAAAAACAAAATATATTTTTTTATTGGTGATGAGCGGATTTAGTGAATAACTTATGATTTATATGAATCAATAGTTTTTTACTCGAATTATGCATGTATATTAAAATTTCACTGAATATAATAAATATATTTCAAACTCTATAATTTTAATAATGTCTGAGCAAATAGCAAGTCAGACATAATCAATTATTGATTGAATAGGCATGATCGTTTAATTATGAATTCATCTCTAACCATTATTAGGTAATAAAAACGAAAGAAGAAGGACTTTAGTATGTCCTTATTTGTTTGATGTAAAATACACTTAAAGCTTCAACGTTTTTCAATGTGATTGGTAAGTAAGGTTTGACAAGTTTTTTCATGGATCAATTAGGGTTATATATTTAGTCTAAATCAGTCAAACGTTCATATGATTGAATTGTACAAACCATATACTAATAATTAATGAATTGACCGGTCATAATTAACATGTCTAAATTTAAATGAATTAGATGGGTTTTATTATCATAAATAAGTTTTACTACCCCTAATCATAATTAATTTACTAATAGAATATTGTAGTAAAGACCAAAATGAATATGAATATGTAATCCACGAATGACAACGTATACATGATACGAAAAAGTAGGTGAAAGAGAATTTCAATATAAATATTTCATTCCATAAAGTGAAGGGAAAAAAGAGAAAAAGAATAGGGAAAAGAGTTTGAGAATATATTCGATGGCCTCCAAAAGAAGAAAATTGAAAAAATATAAAGTTACCAATAAAAAATGTAAGATAATACTTCAAAAACTTCTAGATTTTGTAAAATGTGGAATTTATGTTATCATATGGACCCTTCCCTTTGTATCTCATTTTTTTTTTTAAAAAAAAATCAATCGATATTTCATATATATTTAATTTCTGATTAATTTGATTTTGTATCACATAAGATATTTAAAGAATAATATTTTGATTTTGTATCACATAAGATATTAAAGAAAATTATTTCAATTACGCATGTATAAAATATTAATAGGAGAAACACCCTCAATTAAAATATTTTTATTTTTAAACATAGAACATGAGACTTATAATTAAGCATAGAATAACCTATTCATTACATCATTTCGCTGATCTATGTATCACTTTTAATTCATGTATTAATAGTTTTACTGTTTATTTTGATCTAAAATTTTATAAATATATGATTTTTTTTCTTTGTTTCTGTTGTTAGAAATTAAATAAAAATGAGATTTACTAAAAAATAAATATACGACGTCAAAGTTTGATATACTATAAAAAAGTCATTTCAATCTGACCCCAATTCTTTTTTTTTTCCTTTTCATTTTACTATATTTGAATATTATATTTTAAATTTCTTATAAAAATTATGCTCAAATCTGAAAGTTATAAAAACCAAAAAATTAACGCAAGTCTAATTACAGGCCAAGTCAAAAAAAAAATAAATCAAAGTCAAATCAAATTTATTTTGATTTCGTATTAGCCTATCTTATACAATTTATATATTATATATTTAACAAGAAGAATGAGAACTATAATAAGTAATAATCAAAGTAGTTCTAAATTTTTAATAATCAAATGAAATGTACACCACTAAAATTAGAAAGAAACAAAATAATACTAAGTCAAACTATTAATGAACCATTAACTAAAAACATTAATTATTTTAAATAAAATGTACTTACATTTTAATTTTTATTTAAGACTCAATATTACAGAAATAAGTGATTGAGACTACACAAACTAGAATTTGAAAAAATCTTTTCTGCTTATTTGCGTGAACTTTCCAACAACTAAAAGAAAGTATATAGGAAATGGTAGATTCCTTTGTAATTTTACTTTCTAAAATGTGATAAAAAGGTAATCTCCTTTTTCATCTTTAATTTAAAATATCGGGATGAAATTTTTAATATAGACAAAATTATAATAAAGAACATGTTGAATGGATCGAGGGATAAATAAAAACTCAAAATAGTAATAATTGAATATTAAATTCAATACTCATATGTATTTAATGAATATTTTTTATACAAGTCATTGTTTAAGTAATAATTATTAAGTTCGATCGAATTCATATTCAAATTTTTATTTTTTGTCATTATAAATATTTTTTAAATGATGATTAAAGATGTTTACTATCCGAGCAATTTGAAGTAGTTACTGTAAGGTGGAAAGTGTCGTAGGGAATAGTTGTTTTAAGTTTTTTTTTATGGATAAAACTTTGTGGAAATGCAAGTAGGTAATACAACTATTAGATTCCAAGTCTCAATGGAATCACACTCCTCAATTAACCATTATCGTCATCTTCTTCGTCATCTTTCTCTTCTCGCCACATACATAATAGAGAGAGAAAATCTCCATCATTATCACTTCACATATTTTCTTCAATGTCCGAGCCGGAAGAAGAAATGAATTTCATTTTCCGTTCAAAGCAAAAGGACTTTGCTGCACATCCACCGCCGGCGACGGCGCAGCAGCAGCAGCAGCATGCGGTGGGGGAGAATCATAGGGATTCGTTGATGATGGATCTTGATTTGGATCTCGACGCTTCCTGGTCATTTGATCAGATCTTCGCGGCAGCTGCTTCAGCTTCAAATCCTATGTCGCCGTTTCTCGTATCGGCTGCTTCTGAACAGCCTTGTTCTCCACTCTGGGCTTTTTCTGATGAAAACGAAGATAAGCCTAACGGAAATGCTCTCTCTACCGGCAGTTTACGGCTCTCCAACTACCCTAGATTTGTCACTTGTAAGCTATGGGCTTATACTTGCTGTCTCCAACTTTTTTGGAACTATGTGTGAAGTTTAGTTGACTTCGGAAAATTTCTTTAGAGTATTAATACATAATATTAAACAATTTCTTTAGTTCAATACATCATCAAGTTATACTAGCTATTTGGTTTAATTGTGAAAAAAAATGGGGATTCTCTTGGCAATGAAGATTGCACAGTAGTTGTTTCTATCCTAGAACATTGACATAGCACGAGATCAAAATATGTATTACTTTTCTTCTTTTGACAAGTGCGAAAGGTTGAACTTTTTGTTACTCCTATAGTTTTTTTGCCCATCTTTAAATGTTAGTATGACTAGCAATGTTCTTTCTACAATAAGCTACATGTAGTGATTAATGTAAGCATCTTTAACTTATATCATGTAAAGTGGATAAAGGATATAGATTAATTCATATAATTGTCCCCAAAATAGTTTTGGATTTTAGACGTAGTTATTGTTTTTCCAAGTGAAGTATAATTGATTCATTTGGTTATTGAGACCAACGAAAGATTCATAAATTTTCCCTTTTGTCTTTGGAGCAGATGCTAATGAACATGAGGCTGCACCTGAAACTGTGTCTGTCACTGATGATAAGAAAAGAATCCCTCCACCAATTAAAGGATTAGCCCCGTTAGATTATCTGGATAGTTCTTGCATAATCAAGGAGAGGATGACACAGGCACTTCGATACTTCAAGGAATCAACGGGAGAACGTGTGTTAGCTCAGGTCTGGGCACCTGTTAAGAATGGCGGTCGTTATGTGCTTACAACTTCAGGGCAGCCCTTTGTTCTTGACCCAGACTGTAATGGGCTTCATCAATATCGAATGGTTTCTTTGATGTATATGTTTTCTGTGGATGGGGAGACTGATGGAGTTCTAGGACTTCCAGGCCGTGTCTACCGGAAAAAGTTGCCAGAATGGACTCCAAATGTGCAGTATTATTCCAGTAAAGAGTTCCCCCGTCTTAATCACGCCCTGGATTACAATGTTCGTGGAACTTTGGCATTGCCAGTATTTGAACCATCTGGTCAGTCTTGTGTTGGTGTACTGGAGCTCATAATGACCTCCCAGAAAATCAATTATGCTCCTGAAGTTGATAAAGTATGCAAAGCACTTGAGGTTTGTTCTAGTCATTCCTATACATAAAACTTTAACTAGTTGGTATGTCTCTCACGGACACTTGATAGCTTGTTGCTGCACCAATTTTTTGTTGTCTAAAGGCTAGAGTTATCTAATAAATTTTGTTTTACTCGTTAGCGGCTGAGGTTATATTCATTTATCAAAGGGGTGACAAGCTTTCAGTGAGTGCTATGCCATATTCCCATCCATCATTCTGTTCTTCTCTAAGAAAGTGCACTTTTCTGTTAAAGGAATACAGCTAAGTTAAGCCGGTTTACCAGATAGACTCAACTGAAGTGTTTTCTGGCATGCTGTATCATATTTCTAGCACTCAGTTAAAAATATTTTGTCAAAAAAATTATCAATATGAACAGTTGAAATGTAGTGGTTTTTGAAATTGTTCTCTTGCTTTTGAGTGATGTGTATTGGTGCCAAAATCTCAAAATGGACGATCAACAGGCCTCTGTCCGAAAATTTTAGAGAGTCTGGATGAATAACCAATGCCAATTTTATTCAAGTACATGATGCGATTTAGAACAGATATCTTATGATCTGTTAGTATATACTATAAAACTATGTCGGTATTTGTATGCTAGAATCCAAGACTGGATCAGATGTTTCTTACTTGTGGTGAGGAACTGCTGGAAGTTTCTATTTGTGTATTATTATTAATATTGTTTTTTATTTTTGTGGATATTTGAGTCTGTTGCATGTGGTCTGATGAACTGGAATTCTCCCTGTTTAAGATCACAACTGTCTTTTGTTTTCATATGCATGTAATGGATTTCTTTCTCTCCTGCTGTGATTTTATGTATTGCTGGTTCGTGAAGGTCCATTAGTGCATGTGCTCTTCGCTGCATGGGATATCAAATTATCAGCTAGTGTCTATTTTGATTAGTACTTGTGTAGTTGCTAAAATGTTTTTATCAGTAAGATGCATCGTCATGTAAACCAAATGCATAGCTTTTCCAATCCTTTTTTCTTACATTGAAGTTGAGCTTAAAACATTCAGTTTTGTTAAGTGATTTCAGTTTTTCTGCAGGCAGTGAATCTGAAAAGTTCAGAGATATTGGACTGCCCAAACCATCAGGTGAGAAGAAAAAAGTTTCTGGACACATCTCATCTAAGCTGTTGTTGATTGTCGTCTGAATAAGTCTTATGTCGTTGGCTATTCTATGAACCAGATCTGTAATGAAGGTCGTCAGAATGCATTGGTCGAAATCTTGGAGATAATAACAGCTGTATGTGAAACTTATAAATTGCCTCTGGCTCAGACATGGGTTCCGTGCAGGCATCGCAGTGTGCTGGCTGATGGTGGTGGGTTTAAAAAGAGCTGTAGTAGCTTTGATGGAAGCTGCATGGGACAAGTCTGTATGTCTACGACAGATGTAGCATTTTATGTGGTTGATGCTCACATGTGGGGTTTCCGCGAGGCCTGTGCTGAGCATCACTTACAAAAGGGACAGGGAGTTGCTGGAAGGGCATATGCTTCTCAAAAATCATGCTTTTGTGAAGATATAGGGAAGTTTTGCAAAACAGAGTACCCCTTGGTGCACTATGCACGTTTGTTTGGGTTGTCCCGCTGTTTTGCAATCTGCTTACGGAGCACTCACACTGGCAACGATGATTATATTTTAGAGTTTTTTCTGCCCCCAAATGATGGAGACTACACTGACCAGCTGGCCTTGCTGAACTCTCTCTTATTGACAATGAAGCAGCACTTTAGGAGTCTTAGGGTTGCTTCTGGTGAGGAACTTGAGCATCACTGGGGTTCAGTTGAGATTATTAAAGCATCCACAGAAGAAAAACTTGGTTCAAGGTTTGACTCTGTGCCAACCACCAAATCTCTTCCTCAGTCTGCTAGTGTAGCAAATGGAAGGACACATCCTGATCTAATGGAAGAGCAGCAGTCCCCTGTGGCAAAAGGTGCAGAGGGTGTAAATGGTACAGCTGAAGCCCATAATCATGCTTCTGTCCCCCAGAATAAACAGACTGGTAAGAAATCAGAGAGAAAACGTGGAAAAGCTGAAAAAACAATAAGCTTAGAGGTTTTGCAACAGTATTTTGCTGGAAGCCTTAAGGATGCTGCGAAGAGTCTTGGCGGTATGCTATTCAAAATATTATGAACTTCTTCTTTACCATGTTTTGCTCACATAAAGTTTTCATTTCCCCCCTTTCCCAGTGTAATGGCTGATTTGACTATTCTCGTTAATTTTCTCGCAATTACAGTTTGTCCAACTACAATGAAGCGCATTTGCAGGCAGCATGGGATCTCTAGATGGCCATCTCGCAAGATAAACAAGGTTAACCGGTCCCTTTCAAAGCTAAAACGTGTAATTGAATCTGTGCAAGGAGCTGATGGAACATTCAGCCTGACTTCACTTGCACCAAATTCACTTCCTGTTGCTGTTGGTTCTATTTCTTGGCCTGCAGGCATAAATGGTTCGCCGTGTAAAGCTTCTGAGTACCAAGAAGAGAAGAATGAGTTCTCCAACCATGGAACACCAGGAAGTCATGAAGAAGCTGAACCTACGGACCAAATGCTTGGAAGCCGGATTATTGGGAATGAAGAGCTCTCTCCAAAGCTGAATGGTTTTGTGCGTGAAGGGTCACATAGGTCCAGAACCGGGAGCTTCTCGAGAGAAGAGAGCACGGGGACACCTACCTCCCATGGATCATGCCAAGGTAGTCCTTCCCCTGCAAATGAGTCCTCCCCTCAGAATGAGCTGGTCAATTCACCTACACAAGAGTCGGTCATGAAAGTGGAAGGCTCTTTGGAACCAGCTCGTCAGACCACAGGAGAATTAAACTTATCCACTGCATTCCTAATGCCTGGGCTTTTTATTCCAGAACACACTCATCAACAGTTTAGGGGAATGCTAGTTGAGGATGCAGGCAGCTCACATGATCTGAGAAATCTCTGTCCGACTGGAGAAACCATGTTCGATGAACGTGTCCCAGAATACAGTTGGACAAACCCACCATGTTCTAATGGAATTGCTACGAATCAAGTTCCTCTTCCTGTCGAGAAGATGCCACAATTTTCTTCCAGGCCTGAAGTAACATCCGTGACGATAAAAGCAACCTATAGGGAAGACATCATAAGATTTCGACTTTGTTTGAACTCTGGCATATATAAGTTGAAGGAGGAAGTATCCAAGAGGCTAAAGTTAGAGATGGGAACTTTCGATATCAAGTACCTAGATGATGACCACGAGTGGGTTTTAATCGCGTGTGATGCAGATCTACAAGAATGCATTGATATCTCAAGTTCATCAGGCAGCAATGTAGTAAGATTGTTAGTTCATGACATAATGCCCAATCTTGGCAGCTCCTGTGAGAGCTCAGGTGAATGATTAGAATTTAGGTTGTAAATATATAAAAACTAGTAAAATCATTCTTGTAGTGTTAGGTTTGTTGTCCATGTGGAGTGTAGGTTTTGGTTATGGCAGGGTCCTCTGTAATTGTAGAAAGTTTTTACTTTTCAATTGTATTCATCTTGTAAGCTTAAGAAAATAAGTTTTTTGCTTTTGTTGTTGCAACTTACGTTCATTTGTCCATTTGGAATTTTTTTATATAGATAGTAAAGATTCATATAGTCGATCTCAATTGTTTTGAAAGTGAAACATAATTCTATAGTTATTTATTTGAGCATATTAGAAACAACACTCTATGCATACCATTCTTTTCTGACTTCATTCATGAAAGTTATGTTTTTATTAGTGGAACAAATTTTATGATTGAAACATAGGATTTGATAACTTCGCTATAAAATGAACTGTGACGAAAATTTAGTTAATAAGTATCGGAAACTCTGTGAACCACTATTTTTTTTTAGTATCTACGATTCATTAATTTCTTTCACAAATTATAAGGCCAAGTCAAACATGGTAAGTAAGTTAAATTATTATAAAGTTAGAGTTAAAATTAAAATGAAATAATTTTTTGATTTATGTGAGTCGAAATTTATCAAAACAATCACCTTTTTTTTATAAGGTTAGGTCCTATAAAAATTATTTTCCTCAATTTTCATATTCTACTTATTAAACTTATATCGAATATATTATTATTGTTATTAAGAAGTAATAGTACATATGTGTGAATTCATTGACTTGTTATTATAACTTATATATATAGAGTCAATGACCTTTGTGGACCGATCAAAAAATAAAAAAAGATTAACAATATTCCTTTTGATCATTCTGCAAATATGATGGAACAGATAGGGAAAAATCAATATCCTATGATTAATGATGATGTTTATGAAGTATATACATCATCTGAATTCATGAATTATATTGGAGAACCATTATCTTGCTCTGAAGAACGTTCTAATTTCCATTTAATGGTTTTTTGGACAAACAATCAACCTCAATCTAATTGTAAGTAAATAACTTTTCTTTTTAATTAGCTACGGATTTATGTTATATATACTGACGGTATAAAAGAAATTTCACTCAATTTAACGGATTATAGTAAGAAAGTGTTTTATCATGTATTTCTTGGAAAATAAATGAGTTAAACTCTTTCTTGAAGCTGTGAAGGAAAAGATCAAATTAGCACTTCAGAGAATTGAAACATCCCAAGTAATTTTACTACAGTTTTGGGGACTGGAAAATATTGAAGGTAGAAAGTTTCTATCAACTTCAGGACAACCATTTGGCCTTAGATATCTATATAAAGGACTCTGTTGGTATAGAAAACATTGTCAAGGTTACAAATATAGTGTCGATAAGGGCGAAAATCATGAACAAGGAATGGAAAAAACTCATCTTTTTGGTCCACCTACACGAGTTTTCCAGCAAAAATTGCCTGAGTCAAGTACTCATGTGGGGTATTACACGAATGAAGAGTTTCCGATGAGGGATCATGTTCTCCAGTGTGGTGTTAGGACTTATTTGGCTTTGCCTGTGTTTGAACCTGTTGAGAAGAATTGCATTGGTGTGATTGAGCTTGTTACAGTTTGGAAAGGTGGCTACTTGACTTGTGAAGTTGAACGAGTACTCAATCCGCTTGAGGTTCGTCCTATCTCCTTATTATTGGCCTCTATACAGACACATATATGTAAGTTTAAGTTATAGTTTGAGTTTCTTGAGCCAATGATCTACCTTTAAACTCTCATTTTCAGTGTTTTTTTTAAATAGTTTGGTGGATTTTTGTTCTTTTGGACTAAGATTTTGGTCTCATTGCAGGCAGTAGATCTCAAATGTCCTAAAATATTTCTCAATAAAGATAGAAAAGTAAGTTGCACAATTCATACCTTTTATCAGTCATCCTTTGTAAAAACCAGTACTTTTTTTTATCTGAACAAAATCCTTTGTAACCAGGTACAAGCAGAGAAACATAATGAAGGGGAGGAATTCAAAAGGATGTTAAAAATCGTGCGAGAAACACACAAGTTGCCTTTCATTCGTGTCTGGATTCCCTGTGTGAATCTAGAAATGGACCACAATGGCATGTATGTTGGCTGCACCGAGCTTGCCATGTCTGCTAGCAATGAAGTTTACTTTGTCGCGGATGAGGAAATGGATGCTAACAATCATGTTTATGATGACTACTATTATGATGATATGTTATGTTTCCGAGACATCTCCAAGTTACAACCTTTGCAGAAAGATCAAGGGGTTGTTGGGAAAGCATTTTCTTCTGGCAAGTTGTGCTATTGCAAGAACATTACTGAGTTCAGCATAATCGAGTATCCTTTGGTACATTATGCGCGTTGGTGTGGATTGACTACTTCTTTTGCTATTTGCTTGAAGAGTAGAGACGATGCGTACATACTAGAGCTGTTTCTTCCCCCTGATAACGGAGATACAAATATGTTGCTTGGATCAATTTTGACTACAATGGGACAGCATTTTCAAAATTTCAAATTTGCTTCAGGTCAAGAACTAGGAAATGATTCAAGTGTTCAAGTTGTTAAAGCTTCTTCAGATAAGAATGTGGATTACTTTCATATTTATCAAACTAGAGATAGTACGTTTATGCCTGAAGTATTGCATGTTGAAGATAGTCGGAACCAACTAATGGAAGGCAACGAAAATCACATAGAGAAAGAAGGTAGAAAAAATATACTTATTCTTAGTTGCCATCAAAATTTTGTACTCCGTGGCGATAAGGTGAATATGTCTGAATCCTTTTTACATATTGAAATGAGGTATTGATTATTATCATCTTGTGCTGCAGACAGAAAACAATCGATGGTTCAATCCAATGTGTTAAGTATCGATTCACATGTTATATCAGAGAAGCAATGTGTAAGTGTTAGTCATTTGCAAAAAGAAAGCAGAACCAGAACTAAAGACTCTGTCAACTATGATGATCTCAAACAGCATTTTGACAAGAACCTTTCTGATGCAGCTAAAAGCCTTCAGAGTAAGTTCTTTCCTCATTTTGTTTCTTCAATTCCGACCCCTTTTAAGGTACAAAAAAGAAATATGCCATTGGGCTGCACCAGGGGCGGAAGGACGCCATGTAGGTAGTCATGTAGGACGTGAATTGCCACTATGAACAAGTGTGTCTGCTTGCTCAATTCTATACAAATTTAAGTGCTTAGTTATGCACACCCAAAGTTGGAGAACATAGATTCCAGATAAGGCCAAGTTAAAAGGGCATGTATTACGCCTATCTTTTAGCTGACTTGACCGTAGAAATTACTTTTAGTTATCTTTTAGCTAACTGACTTGTCAGTACAAGTCACTTATAATCATCTTTTAGCTGACTTGACATAACAGTCGAAGTTACTTATAATTATCTTTTAGCTGACTTGACCATAGGAATTACTTATAGTCATCATTTAGTTGACTTGACAGTTGAAGTTACTTATAGTTATCTTTTAGCTGTTCTGATAGTAGAAGTTAAAACTCAAATATCTTTTTCTTGTTTCAGTTAGTCGATCTACACTAAAGCGATTATGTAGAAAGTATGGTATTCGAAGGTGGCCATTATCGAAACGAAAGAAGTCTAGTGAATCTGATCAGCAGACATTAACTATGGTTTCAAAGAAGAACAAATCAATAGGTTCAGAAACTACAACACAAAAAGATCATGAGAGTTGTAGCAGCAGTTTTACAGTGAAGGCAACATTTGGAGATGATATGATGAAGTTTAAATTGTACACATTTTCAAGAAAAGATGATTTGGATAATGAAGTGTCTAAAAGGTTGAAATTACCAATTGGAAGATTTAGAATAAATTATATGGATGAAGATAATGATTGGATATGGATTGCTTGTGATGATGATTTGAGTGATTGTTTAAATAATGCTCAATCATTAGGGAACAACACAATTAAGATGTTGGTTTTACCAGCAGCCATCAATCATCATCTTGAATTGTAATTTTACACTCCCTTACCTGGATTCTACGTGCATTGGACTGTCTTTTCTTTTACGTGCTCATATATTTATTAATTCGTTGTTATATATGATGTTAGTAACATCATGTTATGTTACTAACTTATGTGACACATTTACCCTCTTAATCTATCTCAAAAGAATGATTGATACCTTTTTCTTTTTTGAAAATTAATTACTTTTAACATTTTACTTTTAAAGTAATGATATGACTTGTTAAGACTCTCTACACCCGTTATTTGTATTAGAAAGCACATGGAACTCTTTTTATCCCTAGTCTAAAATGATAATTTTGGTACTTTGAGTATAATTAGTTAACATAGGAAACTCTTCTATTCCATCTTCAATTTTTTTTATGCATTTTTATACTTGATGTTAAGTTAAATTTCGTTACATAAAATTTAATTAAAATACATTATATTTAAAGCTATTTTAAAAGTACATTATCATCAACCATCAAATAAAAAGAGATAGAGAAACTTTACATAAAACGACTAATAATTCTGAAAATGTATGAATATTTATAAACAAAAAGATCAAAATTGCACATTCCAAATAATTAAAAGCTAAATATATTTTCTTTTATATTAAAGAAGATACCTTTTGTTAAATATTAATTACTACAAGGACTAAAATTGGAAACTTACAGTAATAAAGGGACCAAAAAGGTTATTAAGCCAAAATGATTTTTTCCCTGCCTTTGACGAACACCACCAACTAAAGAGTAGCACCACTTTATACACAATCGCCAACAGAAGCCCTCAGTTTCAGATCTCTCATAAAGGTAAGATTTTACTATAAATTTTGATGTTAAATTAGTTTATTAATAAAGGGTGTTCGTGTTCTTGTATTTTTACATGTTTTTTTAAAATCTAATTTCTGCAATTCTTGTTTTTTATCATCCTTTGAGAAAAAGATTCAATCTTTATTATATAGATATAATCTTTATGAATTTTAAACCGAATATTACTTGGTTAATTAGCAAAAGAAAGCACCCCATAGAAGTAACAGTATTGCTACAGCATCCTGGATTGGGGATGGGGTGTGTGTGGAGGTGGGGGTAGGGAGGGCTTTTATGTTGCTCAAGTTTTGATTTTTCTGTTTATTGGTTGCGAATTGGAGGAATATAATGGGCTGAATAGTGCAATGGTGTAGCAAGGAATTTCGCTAAGCGTGTTAATTTTGAGCTTATGCAACTTATCAGGTTCTTGATAAATTATTTATATATATTAAGTAGATTTTTAGACAGAAGCATATGGTTTGAGTCAAAACTATCGGGTTCTGCCCAATCTGTAGGCGAAGATCTAGTTTCGCCCCTATGTTGAACATTTAATATATGTGTAAGAAGTAAGAGTTAACCTATATATGCACTATAGTTTTTCAGTAAAAAGGTGTCCAACTGAATTGACCACCCTTTGGTGTACATAGTTATGCCCCTGGGGATATAGTGTATTCGGTGTAGAGGATGTTATATAGAAGGGGCTAAATAGTTTAGGATTGAGGCTAAGTTTATTAGTTGATTGATAGGTGAAAATAGTCAGTGACATGTGTGGAGATTGAATTAATAAAAAATTATCGTGATTCAGAATTTGTGAATTTTGCCCTCAATGTCTTTATTGTATATGGAGTGGAAGATATAGTATTATTCTGCTTCTTGTGCTTGTTAGGTCTGTGCTTTTTTGCTTAGTTAAAATGGTGCTTGTTCACTACTATGTGTTTATTTTCATAGAAGTTTGGTTGGTGGGTTGTTCTTAGTGCTAGAGTTGAAGTTGGAAACTAGTGGTCGCGGAGGTGGTTTTAATTGGATGGTGACTTAATGAGTAAGAGGTTCAAATGATTGTGCTTGGTGCCAAATTGTTGGTGAAAGAACATACTAATTATATGCAAAATACTCACCCTCATGGCAAACTATGATCTATATTGGCATTTTCCGGTATAGCTCTCTTTTATATAAATAAATAGATAAATAGCTCTATATCTTTATCAAAAAAGGGCCTAAAATACCCTCGAAGTATTGAAAATGGTACACAATTACCCTCCATTCACCTATTGGCCCCCAAATACCCTTCATATCCACCTTTGGGTCCAAATTTACCCCTTCATTAACAGACCAAAATTAAAAATAATTAAATAATAATTTTTAATGACGTGGCACTCAACCATTGGTTGTAATTTAATTATTTAAAATAATTTTAAACCCACCCATTACCCACCCATTTTAACTAAACCCACCCATTACCCACCCAGATATTGATGAACAACCAGTCGTTCTAAAGAGGTCGGGGAGAGCTTCTATGTGTCCCATTGCACACAGGATTCTTCCTACACCTGCTCCACGCCGTAACTCTCTAATTCCCATACGCACTCTATCAGCTGTACCCAAGTTGCCTACTCCACTTTTTCCATTGAGATCAATTCAATCAGAGGAGATGGAAGATGCTGACCGAGTTGATTCAAAATGCTTACCTGAACCAACTCCACAGGATAGTCCTAAAGAGCTTAAGACAGCCAGTAAGAAGCTCAACAGTGTCTTGCGACGAAGTCTTCAGAAGAAAATGCAGTTCAAGCCAGTATAAACAGTAGTATATTGACTTAAAAGTAATGGGTGGGTTTAGTTAAAATGAGTGGGTTTAGTTAAAATGGGTGGGTAATGGGTGGGTTTAAAATTATTTTAAATAATTAAATTACAACCAATGGTTGAGTGCCACGTCATTAAAAATTATTATTTAATTATTTTTAATTTTGGTCTGTTAATGAAGGGGTAAATTTGGACCCAAAGGTGGATGTGAAGGGTATTTGGGGGCCAATAGGTGGATGGAGGGTAATTGTGTACCATTTTCAATACTTCGAGGGTATTTTAGGCCCTTTTCCGTATCTTTATTAATTTTTCATTTCCTCTCTCTTAAATAGCTGTGTCCTGTGTTAAAACCGGAAACATCGGAATAAACACATAGGATTATGAGTAAGAGAATTTAAGGGAAAGATGATGTGAGACTGTTAGAAGTATGAGTAATTCATGGCTCTGAACAAAGCATATGTTGGTTTTGGTTGCTTTTATTACAAGTGTAAGTGTTCTTTGGAATGACTGCGTGTAAAGGGCACGTAGACGGTGAATTGGGTTGAGGATTGCTTAAAATGGCAGGTCATTTGGCAAGTAGGGGTTGTAAATTGTGGTTGGAACGGTTCTGTGGAAATGCATGTAACAACATATTCAGCTTTTCTCCTTTTTATTTGAACACGATTGAAGGTTACACAAAAGGCATAACTCTTTAGAATCTTACTTATTGCATCTAAAAGATTCATATGTCATTAGTGCTAGAAGTTTCAGAGTTCCTTCCTGATATTCTCACTGCTTCGAACCACTTTTGCAATCTCGTCCACGGTAAAGTGATATTTTCTGTCCATTGGTGGTCTAGCACTGACTGAACTTTCTCAGGAGTGAAGCACGGTATTAGATACTCTTCTGGTGATTTTGCACAGTGTTTCTTGATAAGTCCCGACAGGTCACATAAAAGAAATAATGTTTAGCTTTCCCCTTTTTCGATGTTATATGTTATCTTGGCTGCTGCCTGCTGCTATATGGACGGCATCCAATTATTAACAGGATATTTCATGTTTTTACAGTTCTGGCAATACTCAATTTAGTTGATAACTATTGTCATATGTTTATGTCTCAATTGCTGTTCATATACCTAAGTTTGTTTTAACAATTGCAGGATATTTCATATAGCTTGTCGGAAATGGCTTCATTCAAGGCATTTTTGAACAGCCCTGTTGGCCCTAAAACAACTCATTTTTGGGGTCCTGTTGCCAACTGGGGATTTGTCATTGCTGTATGCCTATCTATTGCAAAATTTTACATTATGTTATTCGCTTCTAGTTAACTCTTTTTGCTGAGTTCCATTGATGGTACGTTGTAGGGACTGGTCGACACACAAAAACCACCAGAGATGATATCAGGCAACATGACCTCAGGTAGAAAATGTGTACTTAAATGAACGTCGAGTCGTTGACTTGAAATGATATGCGCCCACCCTCACCCTTCTTTTCCTTCTGGATATTGCAGCAATGTGTGTTTATTCGGCGTTGTTCATGAGATTTGCATGGATGGTTCAGCCTCGGAATTATCTTCTTCTGGCATGTCATGCCTCAAATGAGTCAGTGCAACTCTATCAACTATCACGTTGGGCAAAGAGTCAAGGGTAAGTGATCAATGAAATATCACTTTCTTGATGATTAAAAAAAAATATCACTTTCTCTGTTTCATTCTATTTACTTGGTTTGACTGGACATAGTTTAAGAAAGTAAATGAGACTTGAACATTGTACTCTTAAACTAAAGATGTGTATCGTGTAGCAAAAATTTCCTTTGAATTTTGTACTTTTTTAGTCTTAAACATTTCCATGCAGCATGTTGTAATTGAAAAGTTACACTACATAAATTGACAATCTTTCTGAAACATATAGATTGCGATTTTTATGAGATAGAGGGAGTACTAGCTAGGGAAAAGAGTGAGAGAAAGGAAGAAGAAAACATACATACAGCCAATGGACCCTTAGGAGAGATAAGGAAGGTATTAAGAAAAGGAATCCTGTCTTTGACGATCCAGTTTTAGCTAGCAAGTGTGTAAACTCATACTTTGACGACTCCATAAGGTGCCAAATATCTACTAGGGGGAAGGGTTGATATGGATTTGTTCAGGTAACCTGCACTAATAGAAAATAACTATTTTCCCATTGAAATTTCCCACTGAATAATGTTCAGATAATTTGATTGCATTAGCGAGAAAAGAAAAATAGTAGTGTTTTCACACTGTAAAATTACGAAGACCCCGGTGTTTCGATGAGAATTTGTTTCTTACATGTGTTTTCCCCATGAGCTAGTTTGGTGGGAAATGGGTGGGAAAATCATGTTCTGTAACACAACTTCTCCATTAATTCACGGTGGGAAAAAACTTTGTTTTTCGTTGTGCCCTTTCATTGTCTATGTCTTTCTTCTCCGGTACGCCCACTCCTGAAAGAGTCCCATAGTCCATTGTCAAACGACACTGGATTAAGAGGGAGGGAGAAATATTGATCATATGGGTATTATGCCACGATTACTCCTTTACAGCAGATTATGATTACAACACTGTCTGATTGGGACTTAAAGAGGAGGTGCTGAAGGTATATAACTAATGTGGTATGTTGAAGTAGGGAAAACGGGATACGGCAAAAGATTTGATTGCATATCTGATTTTTTCCCATGAGCACTTGCACCATTTGGCAGTATAGTTCTAGACGACATGCACACAATTTTAGTTTTCTTTCAAAGATGCCGAAAACAAGTGCTGTGGCCAGTTGTTATAGCTTTATCTATGACTTGAGAGTTTGGACTGCCTACTTAAACTTTTTTGCGAACCTACCTACGCTAATTCCGCAGGGTACGTGCTATAAGTCTCTCCACTAACACTTGGATAGATGAGAAGAAATCAACAAGTGTTTCTTGTGAACTTAGATAATCCAAGGATTTTATTGTGCTTTCGAATCTTCTGCTTGCAATTACACTCTAATAATATTTTGCTACATGTGCTTTTCATCTGATGTTTCTACTTTCTCTTTTCCCTGCAGATATTTGCAACAGAATGCAGCCAAAGCAGAGTGATCTAGTGTTCTTTCTTGTTTATTTTTGGACAGATTTGCTTGGCATTTCTGAATGCTTTCATCAATTGTTGCAAAAATGTTTATAAAGAATACATTAAACTTTTGCAGTTTGAATGACTGTTGGATCTACACGTTAATAAACCTAGAAAAAAGTAATAACTTTTGGAATCGGTTGAGAAATATCTGCTGATATAAAAGTAATAACGATTGATAGAGTTGTTGTCATGTGATTGAAAAGAAATAACTTTTTGCAGAAATACCTGATGGTATACTATAAACCTTTGTGGTGGTCTGGTATTTTTATGGAGCTTATACTGCATCGTGCTGTCCCTTTTTAGCGACATAAATATTAAGCTCGATTAAAATTGTATCAATAGCGGTGTCAATAAATAAATATCGTATCATATTTGTATCTCGTAAAATAAAAATTAACTAAGTCCAAAACATTTCTCTATTCTAGTTCTTTAATATGTATCGTTGATAATACATAAACGTTTTTCCATCTAGTTCTGTAATTTGCATTGCTGCTATTACAAAAATGTTTTTCCTTTTATTCTCGAGCAAGTAACTCAAATCCTCAACAACATTGAGAGAGTTATAATTCATACAATTTGCAAGATATTTAGGAGAGTTTCTCCTTTGCACACCATGCTTATTTTTCTATCTTAGATATCAGGTAACTATCATATGAACGTTTGGTAATGAAGGATTCTTTTAAACAGATTGATGATTTTTGGTCCCTAGCTTCGATTGATAGAAAATTGTTAAATAGTAATCGACGAGTATCTACAGTTTCTTGTTCTTCGATTTCAGTTGCCATTTGATATTTTTTCTACTTAGATTATTGTATTATTTAGCTATTGTTACTGTTCTAATTATTCTTTTTATGGACTGCTTTGGACTATTTTTCTTAAGCCGTGGGTCAATCAGAATCAACCTCTCTACTTCTAAGGCAGAGTAAAGTTTGCGTATACACACTCTATCATTCCCTAACCTCATGGGATTATTCCGAGTATGTTGTTTTGTTTTTGTAAAGGTGTAGAACACAAGAAGAAAATAAAAGGCATGATGAATATGTTTGTTATTCGTTAACAACAAAAACTTTGTTGTTTCGATTTTTAAGTTCACTGGATATATCGCATAGGTCAAGTGATATTCATTTCTTCAACATGTTTCAATAAACTTATGATACATCCATATAGTTTCCCTGATCAAACATGAAAACTAGGCTAACCTAACTGTGTTTATGACAACAATGTGAGAGTGGAAGGCCTGGAGTCTCTTCACTACCATGACAACAACTTGGGTAACAATGAACGAGTTTGGAGCTTAAAAGGTGAAAAATGTTAACAAAAATTTCAAAACGATATATGAAATCTCTTTTTAATCAAAACGGCAAAATCGATCACGAAGTAGCGATTTTATCCGTCGAAAAAAACAAAATCGCTGCTATAGCAGCGATTTGTTAAATTTGATTTGTTTTTAAACAAAATCGCTCCCAAAAGGAGCGATTTTCAAAATATTTTTTTTTAATAATCTTTTTAATATGTCGCTGCCTCAGCAGCGACTTAAGTTTAATTTTTTATTATTATTAACTTTTGCTTCTTTTTTAAAAAAAGAAGTTTAAATCAATTTTTTTATATCACCGGCGATTTTTAATTAATTTTTTTTTAAAAAAATCAAATACAAAAAAAATTAGCGATTTGATTTTAAAAAAAAAAATAAATTTAATTAAAATCGCTGCCTTGACAGGAATTTGATTTTAAAAAATAAAAAATAAACAATTGATTTAAACTTTTTTTAAAAAAAAAAAAAGAAGCAAAAGTTAATAATAAAATAAGTTTAAATTTAAGTCGTGCTAAGGCAGCGACATTAGAAAAATTATTTAAAAAAAGATTTATTTTTAAAATCGCTCTTTTGGGAGCGATTTTGTTAATTTTTTTTTTAAAAAAAGAAATCAAATTAACAAATCGCTGTGACAGCAGCGATTTTGCTTTTTCCGGCCGCCAACATCGCTACTTTGTCAGCGATTTTACCGTTTTGGTTAATAACAAATTTCATATACTGTTTTAAAATTTTTATTAACATCTTTCACCCTTTAGGCTCCAAACTCAACAATGAACCATCCACAGAGCAAGGTGCCTTAACATTTGAATCTGAGGTAAAATACTGCATATTTCATGACTCCTTAGAACCCTAGGCACCTGGCTTTGTGTTAGTAATCCAGTATTTCACCTCTCCTTGTTTATTTTCAATATTGGCATGTCTTGCATCGGAATAAGAGGGAACAATCTAGAGTTATACAGAGATTAGTACAAAATTCTGAAATTTTTTAGATCTTTTTTGAAAGGCTTTAAAATTCTCTAGAGTTATAAAAATCCTTTGTAGCAAGGACATCTCATTTGCACAGAAATCCAACAAGTTGTAAGCAATCCACCATCAACACCCTCATAACCACCAAATTTATACATGTGCTCCAAAACTTGTATTTCTGTCTGTCATAATCGTTAACTTAGTCTCCATCTTTGCCACCTCATATAAGTCTTACGGCGCAAAAAAACTTAGGTCGACGCTCGCATATGACCTGTAATAAACCCGCCATTTACCATTTCCATCTTTAAAATTGACTGAATTTATCATCAGTAAATACAACATACATATCCTCAAGTAAAATTCATAAGAATAAAAATTCTGTGACTTCATCTTTATTTGTTCTTCTCTATAGCTATGGCGATATGGGAAGAACTGCCTAACGATCTCCTTGTTAAGATCGCGAATCACGTTAAAGTGATGGAAGATTTCATTGCTTTATGTGCTGTTTGTACCTCGTGGCGAGTTGCTATCGCTAAGGGATGACATGTTTTCGCGTCAAGTTCCATTGCTTATGTTGCATCCTCCCAAATATCACAAATATCAAAAATTTTACTCTTTTTATCACAAATATCGAAAATTTTACTGTTTTTCCAATAAGAAAATAATACGAGTATCAGAAAAATGATGAACTTGTTGCACCCTTTTCCCGTACCCAAATTCAACTTCCTCTACTAATGTCAATGTAATTTTCACGAAGATAATGGGATAAGAGATTGATCAAAAAAGTTGTCTTATCTTCCAGTCCTATTACATCACGTTACGTAATTATTTGGTTTTTTGGCGACCAGAAGATCGCAAATGGAGTCGTAGTAATATTAATACAACTAGTCATACATGGGGTAACGGCGCTAGTATTATTTACTATAATGGCCAATTTTATTGTGTGACTTGTTATGGCCATCTTTGGGTTTTTGACATTGTTATGGAGTCAAATTAACCCACGCTTTGTTGCCTGGTTAGAGGGTGTTATTTATCCATGTAAAGTCTAATTGAGCTATTTAATTTATTTTCCCTTCATTGAAACAAAATATTGTATTTAATAAATTCTAATGTGCCATATGCAACATATATTTTTCATCTTATAAAAAGATGATTTATGTTCAATCTTTCAATAAAGATCCGTGACATTTAATTCACTATATTTATAAGATTATAAATTCATCTATACTATTCTTTGCAAATTTAATGAATATTTACATATAAATCTATTTTCCCCCTAAAAAGTAATGGGGTTGAGATGACCCCCAACCCTAGTGCTACTATGTTTTATCCACCTCTAGTAATTAATTTGATCAAATTAATAGCTTTTGTTGGAACAATGGATATGTTTTATGAAGTTTATTGATTACTTACAAAAAAAATTAACTTAAAAAAGCAATTAATTTTTAAATTCATAAATTTTAAATCTTAATTATGGAGAATCTATAGGTGTCCATTATATTCAACTCAATGGACATGACATATATGTATAACACATGCATCAAACATTGATGATCATGTCTTTTGCTTAAATTTCGTATATATATAGTTTTAACAAGTTTAAAAAGTACGACGAAGGGTATGTTTATACTAATGTGTTTTGGATCAATAGGAGATAATTTACATGTTGACTAAAATAATGTGTTTATTGACAAAATAAGATCACCCCTCAAATTAGAAAAAAGTTACATATAAAAGATATCAAATTTTAAATTCAGAAATCATATAACCAAAAGAAAACAACAATTTTCTATTATGAAAACTGTTGAATATTCAGCTTAATTTCCTATAACTATAGGATATTTCTATCTTTCTTACATATTGTAAGGGGTACCTTGGGTGGGGTGGGGGATGTTGAGGGGGTGGGGTGCTAAGAAGGAGTCATGAAAAACAGTAGGCCCAATGAAAGTTGGGCCCAAACATCAAAATAGAAAAGTTAAATGGGCTTTCAAAAACTCCAAACTTAAACTCTAGAATCACTTCTCGGGTTTTGGGCCACCCGACCCGCAGATTTTTCAGTCATAACCGTTTCTCCTTTAGCCTCTCTTGCTGCCATCTGTCTCTTAGTGGACTTGTAAAATGCAGCATAAATCAGTAATTGGGCCAGCCCAAGAAGGGTTCCCATTGAATTAGGTGCCTAATAGGAGGAAGAAAAAAAAATTATATACACTGATCGTATACAAATAATTTGCACTATCAGAGTATTTTAACATGTCGTAACAGATAAATCATATTGTTATTTTAGTAGATAGTACGAATTGACTAATCGGGAAGTTTAGAAGTAGGACAAAATACTTTTCATTTTCTTATTGATTCTTGGGACAAATAATGATATTTGTTAGCTTAATTAGATAAATTACAAACCAAGATAATTTTGATATGGTGGTTAAGTTAGAGATATCATACTAAAATTATCAAAGAATCAAATCAATCAAAATAAAAGTTCCTATTTACTTCTCTTTTTTTTTTTAGAATGGTTGCTGATAGAAGTACCAAAAACATAAACATAAATAGAGTATAAACTAGTTGTCACAAAAAAGATGTCTATCATATATGCCACAAAATAAAAGATATTATGTATATGATCTAATAATTACTATTTACTATTATCATTTACATTTAATCCTAGATTACATAGAGTTAATATCATTTAATTTATAAGACTAATTTTATCTCATTAAAGTCATTGAACTTATCAAGAAAAAATAATTCGTCAGCATCGAAAAATGACATGTGATCAATTATTGCAAGTGTGTCTCCACTCTAAGAAAAATTAAATTTTTCTAAATATAAAGTTAAATAAAACTAATTTGTATTATACTTACGAGAATGTAGGCATCAAAACGGATGAGAGCATAAGTAGTCCAACTCACACCATTGAGAAATGAGAAAAGTGAAAGGAAGAAAGGCATGTACTCCACACTTTTGGTCTTGATCACCAGTTTCTGCAATTAAATACAATATAAACTTTAGTTTAAAAATGATATTTTCATGATTCCTTTTTTTTAAAAAAATAATCATTTTCTTAAATGGCAAAATCAAGATGTACACAAATTAAATAACTTTTTATATACACACATCATAACTTTTTAACAAATAATATTTAATTAACCATCCTTCGCAACTCGTTTGCAGGATTTTTCTTAAACGAGTGATAACAATTGAATAAAAATTAATAATAACAAATGATGTTTCTATATATACAAATATCTAATAGAATAATTCGATTAGATACTAAGCCGGGCCGGGCTTGGTGATGCTTGGCCAATACGGGCCGGGTTGGGCCATGATCAAGCTGTGGACCAACTTACATATATACTTCCTCGGATAAATTCAAAAGACACATTTTTCGAAATATGCAAGATGTAAAAAGGAGGTGAAAGATATTTACCATGACGGATAAAGGAGCAGCATACATCATAATGTTGCCCACCATGGAAATGCTACCAACAATGGCTGCTCTTTTCTTAGGTTCATGGACAAAAGTTAGAACAATAAAGCCAAGTGCAACAATAAAAATAATCTCAACGATGATGATTAAAATAACTTTCATCCTTTGCTTACGGTCCGAGTACAACAAAAACAGCATAAGGTACACGATCTCGATGCCTAGACCGGTCCCGTTAATAGTTATAACTAAAAGACTATTAGGTGTGACCCATGGGAGACCGTACATCACCCAAAGCCCACAATTGATAAATGTGGCTAGGTATGGAATTGGAGAAAATTGCTCCACAGACTTGCTTTTCCATATACGAACGAAAGTCGTCCTAGAAAAAAAATCAATCAAAATCACAAATTTTAAAAGTCTTTTTTTTTCCATTTTAAAAGTTAAATCAATCAAATAACTAAATTTGAAATGAAACGAAAAGTAAATGCTATAAATAAATGAATTACATTATATACATCGATGATGTGATAGTGTAAAAGGTTCTTTACAAAAGCGGTGCATAAAGCTTAAAAACTTTTTTTATTAGAGTAAATAAAGGGGAAAAAAGCATGAGAATTGAAGCTTACAAGGGTGACAAGAACAAGATGAGTGCAATGATATTCCCTGAAAATAAAAAAAACAAACAAAAAATCAGTAGTTTCATAAAAATAAAATAAAATTGATCATGAGCTATTTTCTCTACACATGTTTTTATTGAGTGTGGGTAGGGACAGAGCTAGATAAGCGAAAGGAGTTTATTTAAATCTTATTTCACTATAAATTAATTTAAAAAAATAAACTATATATACGATAGGTGATGAATCATAAGATAAAATTCTAGATTCGTCATTCTATTTTATAGAGACATAAAAGTACTAAGAACTAACCAATAACACCAACAGCAAACCTAGCATTATCCCTATTAAAAATCATATCTACGAAGAAATATAGAAGAGAAAAAATTCAAGAAAATTTTTCTTGATTCTTTCTTCTTCTTCTTCTTCTTTTTTTAAAAAACTTGTGGAGTGAGTGTGTGAATCAAAGAATGAAGATGAATAGCCTTATAAAGGGTGAAGGGGAAGGAGTTGATTTTGGTTTGTCCAAAAAAAAAATAAAAAGATATCAAAGCATGCGAAGTCTCCCTCTCTCTCCTCTTTGGATTACATGTATTATTATTTAGTTGGTCAATACAAGATAAATAAATGAATAAAAAAAAGTCAAGAAAGAAATAAATGGAAATCTCAATTTACGTGTTATATTTTTTATTTTAATTTTAAATAAATATTATTTTATTAAAAAATAACGTCATTTTATACTTAAAATGATTTATAATCATACAGATGACTATAATTTATTTAGAATTCTTGTTATTTTGTTATATTATGAGAATCAAACTACATAATATTTGACCAACAACTTAAGATGCAGTTTCTTATTATATTATTCATCACATTTTGAATATATAAATAATATATTAATTTATTTAAGAAAGCTTCGAAAATTAGTTAAGTTAATTAATGTAGGCTAAATGAAGAGAGAAGAACATTATAGGCACGCTATTCAAGAATTTTCAGCAAATATATTTTTGTAAAATAGAGAATTAATTATTTTTGCATGGATTTTACTTTGAAGCGAACACTGAATTCAAAGCTAGGCTTATCCATATTATCCTTATCCATTTGAGTCTGGTAGGAGTTAGCATTATGAGTAATTGTTGAATGGGGTGCAATAATTTAAACAAATAAAGGCTAATTTAATAAATAAATTTTATGATTAAATATTTTTAATTAGCATTTCAAAAGCTTAAATTGAAAATAATAAAGAATGAATGGAGTAGCATCTTTTATTTTAGCAAAATTACTCCCTCCATCAAATATTACTTGTCAACATTATTAAATAGCGTGTCTAAAATACTTACTCTATTAAGTTATAAAATTAAAATAAAATCTATTATTTTTTTTGAAAAGTGTAAAGGGGAATAAATACAAAGTATTTTTTTATCCATAATTTTTAAAAGCATATAAAGAAAAACGTGATCGTTAAGGGTAATTTGTACAAAACATTTTTTTTTGTTTGGAATTTTTTAACAGCATGTAAAAGAGAACTTACTAATTAATCTCATTTGTGTAAATGAAATATATTTTAATTATATGTTAGTGATAAATTTTTATAACTATTTATTAGGTTATTTATTATAAAAATATTTGACTGAGGGGTCCATGGAATTTTTTCGAGCAGACAACGTTGTATTGGAAATTTCAGAACTTTATGTAGTGTTTGGTTAGTCAAGGGAAATTGAGAATATTGAATTGTTGCCATTGGTGACTGGTCACTAATGTGAAATATGTAATTGAAATTATAACTGAAGTAAAAAAAAAAAGTAAAAAATGGAAAAGTTTAAAATATTAATTTTTTAAATGTGGTAGGTATCATGTGTTAAAAACATTGACGTGACGTTTCTCTTCTTTTCTTATTTGCACTTCTATGTTTTATTTTTTACTTAAATCATTCGATATTATAATTAATTGATTCAACTAATTTAAATTTATATAATATACCAGATATATTACGGTAACAAGTGCTTTTTATCATTATTTTCTTTTTTTGAGACTCAAATTTTACACTTATTACATTATTATGTCATAACTTAAGGTGTTTGATATTTTAATATTTTATCATATATAATGAACATCGTATTAAATACGAGCTTTTTAAAATTGATGTATAAATAACATAAGCATATATAAGAATATAGTTTTATTTTCTACTTAATATTGTTTGTTATTTTGAATCCACTTATAAAAAGAATTAAAACTTAATTTCATACACCAGACACTTAAAATGTACCACAAAAAGAGGTGGGCTGGGGGAGGAGATTTAAAACTATCTGATCGAAATCTATCAGACAGTTTTAAAAGAATTCAAAAATATATTATACAATAACAATATTTGATTTTGGACTGAAATTTTATCAAGGAAGTCTAAAATTTTTCAAAAATTTAAATTTGATTATATAACTAGATCGGAATTTGAAATTTTTTTTTTCGAAATATAAAAAAAAATAAGATAGATAATCAATTGATATTCCAAATTTTCAAAAAAGTAAAATAAATTCTTTCAGAAATTAAAGTATATAAATATTGTATTGGACTTTTAACTTTGATCTATCAGATAGTTTTAAAATAAATCAGAAATTATATTATACAACAACAAAGGAGAATCTCACTAGGAGAATTTAGAATTTCTTTTTCGAAATATAAAAAATAAGATAGTCAGTCAATTGATCTTCTAAATTTTCAAAAAATAAAAAAATTCTTTCATAAATTAGAGTATACAAATATTGTATTTGACTTTTGACCAAAATCTATCATGTAGTTTTGAAAAAAACCAGAAATTATATTGCACAACAAAGGAGGAGAATCTCACTAGAAGAATTTGAAATTTCTTTTTCGAAATATATATATATATATAAAAGATAGTCAATCAATTGATCTTCTAAATTTTCAACAAAAAGAAAATCTTTCAAAAATTAGAGTATACAAATATTTATATTTGACTTTTGACCAAAATCTATCATGTACTTTTAAAAAAATCAGAAATTATATTGTATAACGAGGAGAATCTCACTAGGAGAATTTGGAATTTCTTTTTCAAATTATTAAAAATAATAAAATAGGCAATCAACTAAACTTCTAATTTTTTGAAATTTTGAAATTATTTCAGAAATTAAATGACCAAATATTGTAATTAACTTTTGACCAAAATCTATCAATAGTTTTTTTTTTAAAAAAAAATCAGGCATTATATATTATACAACAATGATATTTGACTTTGAATCGAAATTTTATTAAGAAAGTTAAAAATTTTCCAAAAATTTAATTTTTATTATATAACTAGGTCGGATCAGTACAAATGAGTGAAATAATTGTATCACGTTGACTTAATATTTGGACTAATCATATAATGGTATACAAAATTTGTAAATTCACACCTAGTCCAATCAATCATTAGTTTAATAACGTCTCATTAGTCAAATAGTCAATAGGTTTAGGGGCATTTTAAGTAAAAATATACTATTCAGATTTATTCAATAGGAGGATATTTAACTAATTTTTTACTGTTGTAACCATTTAATCTAACAAGAAGGACTAATAAATCCTTAATTAGCAATGTACTACTAATCACCAAACACTAATTAAATTATTACTATTATTATGTCATTAATTACTTCATTGACCTTTTGAGCAATGTGTAACGTTCTTTTTTTTAAAATTATTGTTTTGTTTTACTTGGTGACAATATATGTAACGTTTGCAAATGTGTAACTAGTAAACCAAAAAAATATGACTAAATATAGTGTAGGCAGAACAGAAAGTAGGAGACAAAAAGACGAAAAATAAGTAATTATTTTATTGAGTAATAATATAAGGACAAAATTAACCAGTCATTGTGAAGTTATTATAATTTGGTTGAGACATTAAGAAGTTTGCTTCAACAAGTTTTTTGAAACTTAAATGCTTAGGCCTATGACAATTCATATGTCACAAAATGTACTTAATATTGAAGTTTATGAAAAAGAATTATGATTTTCGATTAAATAATTATATAAAGATGTCTGGTTAAACACGAATAGCTAGTCCAGTAAATTATACTTGTATTTACATAATGAGCTAAAAAGAAATGCTAGAATAACACTTAAAATAACATGCATTAGTTATTTACAATTAACTAATCAAAACGAACTCTTAAAACTTTGAAGAACATCCAATTTCAGTTGGATAAATATTCAATGCATTTGCGTAAACATTTTTGATACTAAGAGAGTGACAAAAAAATAAGTACATACTTTAAGTACTTAGAGAAATCCAACTCAACTGTCTTCATTTCTCTGACAAAAATATTAAATTCTAATTAACTAGTTAGTTATGAAGTGTGTAGTTCGTAAAATTAATTAAATACATTTTTTTTTATGTGTTTCTTCACTTCTGATAAGAAATTATAAGCACAAGTCTTTCAAAATAAGTAAATTTTGTGGTAGGAATGCTTCTGTTTAATATGACACGTGATCAAATTAGTCGAGTTATAAAATAAATAATTGAGTTAATAAAAATTGAATACCAAATAAATACAAGTATATAGAAGGAAAATGAGAAAAGGAAAAGACCATCAATTGTGCCCAAATAATATTACATAAAACCTTTACTTCGGATTGAACGTAATTAAAGATTTTTAGTTTGAATCTTGAAAATAAAAAGGATAGACCATCAATTGTGCCCAAATAATATTACATAAAACCTTTACTTCGGATTGAACGTAATTAAAGATTTTTAGTTTGAATCTTGAAAATAAAAAGGATAGACCATCAATTGTGCCCAAATAATATTACATAAAACCTTTACTTCGGATTGAACGTAATTAAAGATTTTTAGTTTGAATCTTGAAAATAAAAAGGATAGACCATCAATTGTGCCCAAATAATATTACATAAAACCTTTACTTCGGATTGAACGTAATTAAAGATTTTTAGTTTGAATCTTGAAAATAAAAAGGATAGACCATCAATTGTGCCCAAATAATATTACATAAAACCTTTACTTCGGATTGAACGTAATTAAAGATTTTTAGTTTGAATCTTGAAAATAAAAAGGATTCATGATCGGTATTATCTCCTTTGATGTATTGTGTATTCAAATTGTTTAGACAATTGTTATCCGTTTTGTATTGTGTATTGTTAGTTTAAATATTGTATTTCTTTTTTGTTATTACATAAATTCTATTGTATCGTATCTAATTCATCGTGGTAACAATTGAAAATTTCATTTAATGTAACGATCGATTTGGTGTAATCGAATTATTTCCTTTATATTTTTTCTCAATTTGTTTTTATTTATAATGTAATAATTATGTTTTATCTTAATCCTATATTTTCATAGTAGCTCTATCTCGTACCCTACTTTTCTTGGAGAGTTATGATTCGAATTATGAATATATACCATTATGTAAAGATGAAGAACGATAAAATTTCTAAAGTATTATCATTATTAAATCAATATTATACAATAAAATATAACACAATATAATATAATACGATAAATAATAAAAAGATACATAGCAATCATCGGAACAAAATGTTGAAAGTTAGTGATATATATCAAATACTAGATGGAAAAAAAACTAAAAAGAGGAAAAGAGCATTGATTAGATGAAAGAAAATTGAAAGAGGAAAAGAGCATTAATGATTAATTTCTGCCCATTTAATAGGCATAAATTCATTATTTTCGAATCTAAAATTTAGAAGTTAAAATAAATATTAAAAGAACTTTTTAATTCAATAAATTCTATAGGATGTAAATTCAAATTAACTCACATGACTTATAGTTTTAAATTCAAAACTGCAAAGTGGAAAAGATCATTTAGTGTGACCAATCAATTTGTATAATACAATTTTTCTTTTTATGAAATGAATATGAACTCTACTATTCTTTTCCTTTATGATAAACTATATATATAAATTGAAATCAGTCAAATTAGTGTATAATTTTATTTTCAGATTATAAAAATAAATATAATATCTTCAGTGAAGCTCTTATAATATTTCATACATTTCTAATTTAAATATAAAAATACATTTTTTTTTATAAAATAAAAATATCGATAACACTATCGAGTAATTTTATTGGTGGAACAAAGTGAAAATAGCATTAAATCGTATCCAATTAATGTGCATAGAACCTTTACATCCATAGCCACCGTCCCCTTTCACCAATAATCCATTATGATTCCATTTTATGCAAAAAATGAACAAACAATTTCCATTTTATAAAAATTATCGATGTAATAATGGAAATAAGCATTATTCAATTGTAGATAGCAAGTTGTTCAAAATACTTTATTCGTTTGTTTTTACTTTGTCAATTTTAAGTTTTAACTAACACTAACGGTTAAAAACATTTTCTAAGAAAGCCTAATAATATATTAGTATGAACAAATATAGTAAAAATTTTATATCAATCATTATTTACTAAACAAAATTTGAAATAGACACATAAAAATAAATGAGGAGTAATTATTTTTCTGGTTTAAAAATGGTCCATCCAATCTATTTCATGTAGTTCACTTTAACACTTAAATTTCAGTTTTAGGATAAGTTCGAATAGCAATTGGTTTAATCTTAATCTAAAATATACTTACCACACTTTCTTTCTAATGGATAATACATTATCGGAGACGTCATATTTTCTCAATGAGTTCATAATAATATCAGAGATGTCATAACTTCTCAACGAGTTCCGAATAATATCAGAGACGTCATATTTTCTCAATGAGTTCATAATAATATCAGAGATGTCATAACTTCTCAACGAGTTCCGAATAATATCAGAGACGTCATATTTTCTCAATGAGTTCATAATAATATCAGAGATGTCATAACTTCTCAACGAGTTCCGAATAATATCAGAGACGTCATATTTTCTCAATGAGTTCATAATAATATCAGAGATGTCATAACTTCTCAACGAGTTCCGAATAATATCAGAGACGTCATATTTTCTCAATGAGTTCATAATAATATCAGAGATGTCATAACTTCTCAACGAGTTCCGAATAATATCAGAGACGTCATATTTTCTCAATGAGTTCATAATAATATCAGAGACGTCATATATTCTCAACGAGTTCAGAATAATATCTGAGACGTCATATCTTCTCAATGAATTCAGAATAATTTTGATTTTATATTAATTTCAAAATGATCAAAGATAAGCTTTTTGCATAAGCTTGGTAATGTTAGGATCGAAAATAAGTAGGTGTAAATTCGGAAGCTAGCAAAGCAAACCTCGAAAAATCACGAGTAAGAAGACAACGAAAAATATACCAAAAGACACAAAGATTTAACGTGGTTCGGTCAATCGATCTACGTCCACAAAGGAGATGAGCAATCCACTATAAATATGAGAGTACAAAATACAGAGAGAAACAACCTCAACCAATTCACTCGGAATACATGGGAGGTTCACACAAGTGATAACGTATCAAGCTTGTGACCCACAAATTCTCCCCCTAACTAAAACTCTCAAAGCTCTTAAGACTAACCTTTTTCCTACCAGAAAAGGATTAGTCAATCCCAAAACCTTTTCCTAAAAGGAAAAACCTATTTATGGTAAGAAATAGAGCAAATAAAACCCAACAAATCACCCCCTTGGCCTGAATTTCTGACAAAATAAATTTGTCCACCTTCTTTACTTAATCTTCAACAACTTGCTTCTCCTATCCATAATCTCCTTTGCAAAATTTATGTCTCAACACAGAGAATCTCTCTGAAACAACTTTTCCAACAAAATCTTCATTACTGTCAAAAAAAGTTGCGGCTAGAACTACACCCGTCAAGATGAACACTTCTTTCTAACCTGGTTCAATCATCGATTATTGAACCACTGAACCTGACTCCATCATTGAATCTAGCTCTGATGCCACTTGTTTGGACCGAAATAAGTAGGTGTAAATGCGAAAGCTAGCAAAGCAAACCTCGAAAGATCACGAGTAAGAAGACAACAAAAAATATACCAAAAGACATAAAAATTTAACGTGGTTCGGTCAATCGACCTACGTCCACAATGGAGATGAGCAATCCACTATAATAAATATGAGAGTACAAAATACAGAGAGAAACAACCTCAACCAATTCACTCGGAATACATGGGAGGTTCACACAAGTGATAACGTAGCAAACTTGTGACCCATTAATTCTCTCCCTAACCAAAACTTTCAAAGCCTAAACTACATTGTGAATGCTGATTAAGTTAGAAGGGACACTCCTCTATTTATACTGCCCTGAACCTTTTTCCTACAAAAAAAGAATTTAGTCAATCCAAAACTTTTTCCTAAAAAGAAAACTTATTTATGATAAGAAATTTAAGGCATTTAATAAAACCTAACAGGTAACTATAATAAACTTGTGGGTACAAACTTCTTTAAGGAATAACATTTTAAAACAAAACTTATGTCTATATTGGTACATACTAAACTAAACTTAAGCGATATATAACTTGTTAGGTCAAGTCATACTTTGCAATCTTTATTTTTTTACTTTTCGTACTATTCTGACTAGGTCACTCAATCAACATTATAAACTCAAAATAGTTTAAGGTAAAATTAATAGTTCGATACTCTAAATTCAAAAAAAAATCAGTGCAAAAAAATCAAAATCCCAATATTCCATGAATCCAATTCCACTTTAAAAATCAGTGCCAAAAAATATTCCAAATAATTCTAGAAATTATTGAATTGATAGTAACATGTCTATGATGGTACAACTAATGTTTCAAAGCTGGTTTTTTTCCTCCTATTTATGTCACCTTATTCTTCATGTTTCTTTTTTTCTTTGAAAACCTTGTAAAGCCTATCACATGTCTTATCATGCATGTAGATTTGTAGAAAATTGAAAGGTGCAAAAAGATTACCATGTGAAAAAATAAACCCAATAAGACAACCCCTTTTTATGAAACAATTCTTAAAAATAGTTGACACTTGAAAAATTGTTAATAATAACAATTTTTTGAAATATGAAGAAGTTGTGTTGTTTAGATTGAAAAAAGTTAAAGAATCCGAGTGAAAGTGAAACTTGCAAAGACGGATAGGAATTTCAATTTTTAAATTTTTTTTTATGAAAAAAAAAAGTTTTCATAATCTATGATCGAACAGAAGTTTACTATGAATTTAGGCAAATAAACATTGCACAAAAAAAATTCATTAAATATTGTATAAACTTTCAAACTCATTCACTCGACTTGCATGTTTAACATTAAAATTTAGAACCTATAAATTTTTCTTACATATTGTTTTTATCTCCAATTATTTATGTTGTCATCATTGGCACCACATTAATATTACCTTGATTTTTTTCAAATTGAGATGAATGGACCAAAATTTTCATATGTTGACATCATGGTAGAATATAATTATTGTTGGTTTTGTTTTGTTCATTTGCTTTCTTCTTAAAATGGTAAATAGAAAGAGACCATTGGATTGGTGCTACACATTGAGAGGTCTGTCTTTTTCCACTTAACTTGATTTAGTACACTTTGTGACTATACATAGGTAATTAGATAAGTTGCACATTTAATTAAAACATAATTAAGTACTAATTATATATAGTTCTAATGAGTTGACGTAACGTAACCACGACTGGCACACCTAGCGGATATTTGCAGCGTGAACGATAGAATATGAGAAAACTGATTTATGTACGTAATTTTCTTTTTTAACTTGTAATTTATTCATCATTATCACTAAGACACAAAAATTATGGACAAACTCATTTCACTTGACAATAAAAAAAGGTTTATGTTTGAAGACGAAAACGAAATATAATATACTCATAGTGCATTAAAATTTACAAATCTATCCACTTCGTAACAACTTCAGATAGGAATGAATTTCAGTTTGCTCGAATCATACACCGCAGATCTAAAGTTACTTCAACAATTACATCACTTTTTGTTTCACTTTTTTCCATTATCCCTTGTTACTTTAAAAATCTCCAAATTCCTTATTTCTTTAATGTATATGAGCTACATATTAATGTATTCGAGCTAATCTTTAATGTATCCAAGCTGCAATTATTGTAAAATAGACTTTTAACTTTTAAGAGATTCATTAGGGATAAATAGTAATTTATATTAATACTATGGAATTTGCACAAAATTTTACCCAAATGGACAACATAAAGAACTGAATTGGGTAAGAAATTGAATCCTATGGGCTTTTGGTACCTCAAGGTTAAGGCCAATTACAAATGGTCCTTCCAAAAATAAAAATGTTTTGGGCCTAAATTAAAATGTTGAGCCCAAGTAGAGCCCATGTTATCATGAGGACTGAAGTGCAACTTTATGGGTCTTTAGGTACCAAACTTGTTATTCTTCTTAAAAAAAGCAACTTGTTCTGGTGTTTCTGCTGCTAACATAGAAATGCAGAATCTACATAACAATATTTACTGAGTGCAATTCATTTATTATTTCAAAATCTTTTGTAAGTTGCAAAATTCAAACTCTACCCAACAAAAATCCAGCGGTAAAAAAACACACAACTAAACTGAACTAGCATTGACTATCTAAACTATTACTCTATTTATATAGCATTGAGGTGTTAATATGAAAAGAGTATAATTTAAATAAATAAAGAGAATTGAGTATAGTGTTGATGATGTGTTTATAATCATTAACTCAAATTAGATTTTTTAAAACTTCATTTAATCATTTTTCGAAATAAAATCAGTTACCCGAAATCAAAAGATACAAACCACATAACAATTAACAAGTTATCAAAATCACCTAGAGCAACAATACTTAAATAAAATAGAAAGCAGAACATATATATACAGATATGGATACAGCAGTTATATGATGAACATTTATGACTGCTCTACATGGTATTCAATCTTATATTCCCTCTACTGAGAAGAGGGGTGACTTGAGGACTATATTCATCAAAGAATATACAAACCACATAACAATCAACAAGTTATCAAAATCACCTAAAGCAAGACGTACTTAAATAAAATAGAAAGCAGAACATATATATATATATATATATATATATATAGATATGGATACAGCAGTTGTATGAACATTTATGACTGCTCTACATGGTATTCAATCTTATATTCCCTCTGCTGAGAAGGGTGACTTGAGTTGGAGAGTTGATTTTTTAATCTAGGTAGGTACATACAAAATTAAAGACGAAGGAAAAGTTGATAAAAAAGAGGACTATATTCATCAAAGAAAAAAAAAATCATTTACTTTACTTTCATTTACAAGAATGTTGAAACAGAGCTTCATGGCTAAAGCCACAAAAACAGCCCCACAGTTGAAACAAGGTAAATTAATAATTAAAGCTAATATTTGTCATATAGAAATCTTTATAGCTCATCGCAAATTTTTCTGATTGACATTATTATTCTGATACTTAATGATCTTTTAAAAAACACTTGTCATTGTTGGGCCCGTACTATATCCAAAGGTGTAACAAGTCGACATTGAAACTGCTCCTAAGCTAATGATTTTTTAGGCAGAAAACGAAATAGAACACCAATTATCCAAAAGGAAAAATGAGGACATTACCTTATTCAGAGCAGCGAGACTAGGACCATGAAGCTTCTACACCGCTAACTTAACTCTAACAACCAGAGAATCATACTAGCTTTCGATTTTTCGTCCTTTGCTTCTCTTCATTCTTCAACACTTTTTATTATATTTTTGTTTCTATTTCTCCCTCAAACTCTGAAGAAGGTGGAAGTTTATATAGGATTGATTTAGGGGGAAAACGGTCGAATTTCAAAGAGATAAGGTTGATGAAAGCCGTTGAATAGTACAATTCCTCAACGGATTGAGAGTTGAAGCCGTCCGATGTCAAGCAAGGACGATGAGGCTACGAGATTTCGACACCTCACAGTTCTCAAACGGCTCCTTCTATGGAAGGATAAAGAGAGAGACGTTTGGACTGCAGCTTTTTTTCAAATTGATGCGACGTTTCTGGGAGAGAGGAAGAACGAGGCGCGTTGGGTTTTTTTGGCATGAAGAAGACAAGATGGGGTTCGGGTCCGGTTGTTTTTGGTATTGTTTGGACTTGGGCTGAGAATAGGATAATTGGGCTGGAGTTTGGATAATATAAAGTTATGTTGATGGGCTTTCTTGTACATATCCAATAAGCCCAAGTAGTACCAGCCAACAAATCCATGTTATCATGAGGACTCAAGTGTAACTTTATTTGTTGGTACCAAACTTGTTATTCTTCTGAAAATAGCAACTTGTTCTGGTGTTTTTGCTGCTATCATACAACTGCAAAAACTACATAACAATATTTATTGAGATTATTTCAAAATCCTTGCAAGTTGCAACCTTCAAAGTCTCTACACAACAACCAAGTGATGGAGTGATAAGTATTCGTTCATCCTTAATCATAAGAATTTATAATTGAACTCTAGTCTTATTAATATAGTTGAGAACGATTACATAGATTTGAGAGTTCAATACATAAAACTTAAGGTTTTATATAAGAAATACAATTAAAAATTAATTAACAACTTTGGCTTCTATAGGAGGGTTCCCTTTGCCTGGGGTATGTGAAAAATTTGGTCCACCTTCATCGTAGTCCACCGTTGCACCCACTCCTAAAAGCTTGCGCACGTTCATTTGGCCAATCATCTAACCACAAAGACGAAAAAAATTTATAGTAAGTTATTTATATAAATCTGATAGATAATAATATATATTTCACAAAATTTAAATTAACGGAGTCTCAAATGAAGATAATCGAACAGCAATTGAAGACAGAAAACTACTCGTATACGGATGCTACATGTTTAATAGCTTGTCAAAGTTTTTGAAGCACAAGAATTGAAACTAATAACTCTGAATTTATTTTTTGGATGTTCCTTTATTTTGATTTCATATTAAGGTAATTCAATTTCTAATATAGATAATTTTATATCTAAATCTCGAATTCTAAATATCTCACCATCTCTAAAATTCATGTATTTATTATAAGCATTCACAAAGTACAAATAATCTATATAAAATTCAAAAAATTACCTCTCTCCGTAGGTTTTCTGGCCTAGCCATATCTTGTATACCATTGGCGTGACCTATAGAAAAAATAGACAAATCAAATTTGACTTCTCGATTTGAAACTTAATTAAAATCGATTATATGAAATCTCTTTAAATTTATCATTTAGGTCGAAGTAAAAACATGTTCGATTTTTTTTTTTAAAAAAAAAAACAAGTTGTTAAGTTAATTCACCTGGCCATGAGCAAATGAAGATGAGACAAATAACTAAAAGAGAAGTCTTCATATTACCACACACTTGCAATTTCTCAAACTTAAAATATTTTAGAATTGTTGGCAACATTTGTTTGAATGAAATTGGTGAAATCATGTGTCTTATAAATACATTGTATTGTAAATGTCATTAATTACATAATTCCTTGTTAAGTTTGTAATTAAAAAAATTTCCTAATCAGACAAGATTGTAATTCAATAAAGTTGAATTTGGCTTCTCTCCAATTCAAACATTTTCATATCTGAAAATTTAAGTCAAAGATTACATTAATTTCATTTTCATATTTGAAAATTTATGTTAAAGATTACATTAATTTTGACCAGCGTCTTGACTACAGTTACAAAACAAATAAGAAAAAAGATTCACTAATTATGATTTAAAAATCTATTTTTGACTCTTCATCAATATCGTCACTTTAAATTTTAATTACACTTTCTGATTACTCCCACTCTCATTTTATGTGACACTTTTCGGATTTCGAAATTTAAACAAAACCATAAGTTTTTCACAAATCTCTCAAACATTTTGAATTATTATAAATTATTGTGACTTATAGTATTTTTTACGTAGTTTATAATATATAAATTTTATTTTTAAAAAACTGAATATCTCATGCGCAAATTTTCGATCAAACTTAAACTATTTGACTCTAAAAAAACGAAAAGTATCACATAAATTGAAACGCGAGAAGTATTATTTTTTTTTAATGTATAATTAAAGAGACGTTAATAGATTTCATAGTTGGCTTGACACTGTGGGCAAACAATCCAATTAGATTGAATTGGCAAAACTATGATGACTACATATATAAATTGCAAATCACATACATAATAATAGTAGTTGATAAAGCACAATATATAGGAGATACATTTATTTAGCCTCATATCATACATTATATATTTCTTTAAATTTTAAATAAACTTATATAGTATAGTACTATGATATTTAAAAATTATTAGCATTATTGGCTCCTTTTGGAGGGTACCCTTTGCCTGGGGTATGTGCAGTATTTGCTCCACCTCCACCATTGTAGTCCACCACCACATCCACCTCTAAAACCTTGCGCATATTCATTTGGTTAATCACCTAACAACAAAGAAAGGGGTAGATCGATGATTAAGTTATATACACTGACAAATCATAACGAATAAAACTTACCATTAGTCAAAAGGAAGAGCAAAACTAGGTTGATATCTATTTTCATTATTATGATACACGAAGAATATGCTGGGAGACTGGGACAATAAATAATTTTTCTTTCTTAATTAGAGAACATAGATTTGTAGAATCATCTAAAGTAGAAAACGTCTTATCCATCAAAAGAATCTTTCTTATACGAATCAAAATTAATTACGTCCAAAAGCAGATATTAAGCACTAACGTGAAAATTCAAGTGCAAATAGTCCCCCCAAAAAATTGATCTACTTGAGAAAGTACCTCTCTCTGCAGGCTATGTACCTTTGCCACATCTTGTATGCCATAGCTGCAACCTATAGAAAACCAAAGAACTTGAAATTAGTTAACAAATATAAATTGAATATTTGAAGTTAGAAAGCCTAGTTGATTAAATTAGAAAAATAGTACAATATAACTATTATGTCTCAGATTCTAAATTAGTTGAGATCGACTATGCGAATTCTCTCTAATCACATGTTTTTCCGTTTAATTCATCTTAATTAAGCCAACATAACACAAAATAATTATTGTAAATTATTCACCTGGCCATGAACAAATGAAGATGAGACAAATAACAAAAAGAAGAGTCTTCATATTACCAAACTTGCAATTTCTGAAACTAAAAAAAATACTTTAAATTATTGCTAATATTTGTTTGAGTTACTTGAAATTGATGAAAACCCAACTGCTTAAATAGTAGCAATTTTTTTTTTGTGTTAGTTCACAATTTTTACGTAAATTATTACTAGCTAGTTAGTGCGTCTGTCTTTGTACAAACTTCACTCGATGACTTCTTTGAAATTATTCACAAATGCATTCAATTCATTTGTCACCTTCATATAAAAGTCAACTATCCATGCATATATAAAAATGTCCCAACTTATCGTGTCAATTGCTACGTACCATTGTCATTTATATAGGATAGCAATTTATGTTTTAAAATACAATTTAAGTTAACAACGTATAGTACTCTGAGGTAATGTTTGTGTACGTACATCATATATTTTCTTTAGATTTGACTTGCAACTATATTTAGCATGTAATTGTTGATTTAAGTTGGCGTATATTTTATATTCATTTAATTTCCGAGTTAACTTAGTACGATGTACATCACATTTTTTCACGTATGATATTTGCATAATTTGGAATTCTCACAAAATTAAGGAGGGTATTATTAAAAACATCTTCTCTATCTAGATAGGGATAAAATTTATATATACTTTATCTTTTTCAGACCCTATTGGTCATTTCGTGGGATTACCTAATGGACTTTTTCAACTAAAATTGCACATTTTGGGACAAAATTCCTTAATCAATTATTTACTTTAGTGTACCTTGTTTGGCATAAATAAATGTAGGCCACAACACTTAAAGTTAGGTACGAATCCATGTTTTAGTACGAAATTGGTTTTCATTATCACTTATAAGCATCTTCCCACTTTCTTTTTCCTTGGATTTAGTTACCAAATAATGATGCAAAATTGGCTTTGTATATTAACGAAAATACAAGGAAAACTTGGTCAAATAAATGAATAATTGATTAGGACTCCATAAATTTTAATAAGTTGCGGTAGAATCATGATCTCAAATTATAATAATGTCTTTTTAATTGATTTTGTATTGGTATGTACTATTTATTATGGATGTTCTGTAGATCACCTCATTTTCCTCGTTTATAGTGGACTGACTGATTTGACTCCTTTCACTCCACAATTTCACATGGACTCCCCCTGTTGGAGATGAATGAATCTTCCAACTTTTGTAATTCAATTTGCATAATCATTCTAATCAGGACCATGTGTTGGTTTTCCATTTTACCCAATAACGAAGGATTAAAAACACACCTAAAGTACATTATCATAATCCTTCTTCTATTAGTTTATTTCCCTTAATTATATTGGTCACAAACAAACACCAGATATCAGAAGATTAGAATACTAAAAGGAGTTAATTGTCATATTGACCTGAATTATCTAGCCCAACATGAGCTGAAATAGAGAGGGGCTGGCCATCCAATCTCAAAATAATAGGAAGGAAAGCAGCACCGTTATGATACAAAGGAAAATACTCATTTTCAACCTCATAGTGAACCATTTCAGTACAAGGACAAAAAATTTACGCGAAAAAAGACAAAGCTTTTGCTACGCAATTCACAATAACAGATCAGAAGATGCAACAGATATACACACCCTTGACTTGTTGTGGGTGAGAATATGCAACTACCATTAGGAATGACTACAGGTTGAATTTTTCTTCCTACTATGCAAGAACTACTCCACCAGTGGAGGATGCTGATAAAGACAAAAATGGCATATCACCATCCCCGAAGCCTAGGTTGGGTCGAAAAAATTTGGCATCTGACATTTGTCTCACAAAACGTGTAAAGCTAACCCAATTCCGATATTCAAACAAGGTCTTGTCCATCCTGACAAAATTGAATGAGAAGGTTGGAGTTGCTGGACCATTCGAGTAGAACCTAGACATCCGTAATACATGTTGAAATGATCCGTCATCCAAGCTACTAGCACAGTTTTCACCTTGCAGAGGAATGTCACATAACCTAGCGGCTAGTGAAAGTTGTTTTACAAAACTTTCAGGACTACTGTCAGGATTCACCTGCTGCGCTTCTGCATCTCGCATTTCAAAACATGTACAACACATGGAAAAACCATATCTGCCAAACAGGCGAGCAATTGGAAGCAAACCATCTCGAATTGATGTATTGTAGTAGCCAGCCGTTAGCTCAGACGGGTGAGACTCTGTACCATAATGCCAGTGAATCCCAGCCACTTTCCCTGACAAATTAACTTCAAGACCACGGAATATAGACTCTGCTTCCCTACAAATCCTCTCACCGTGAAGCAGCAACATCCCTGAGTACCATGCAAGGAAGAACTCTCCATATGGTGAGTTCCAAGAACCATCACTTTTGAAAAACTCTGAGCCTTCATGACTTTGCGATAAACTGGCCCACTCATGCATTCCTATCTCCCCAGCACAAGCATTTAAAGATGCAAGCATATACTGCCAGCTCAAAAGAAGACAATCACAAATTTGGTTGGAGGATGACATGAAAAATCATTGGAGATACATAAAATCATTTTATTCACACCTTGTCATGGCATTGGAATTCGCCAAGTTCACGTGAACGCAAAGTCCGATTCTGTAAAGAGCATGAAGGATATCTCAACTCACCAGAAGGGCCCATTCCAACTTGGATACCCTGCAACATAAATTTAAATTGCATAGGTATAATACCATTAAAAGTTAGTTGGTGAAGCATTAGGTGAGCATCATACAGTTATGACGCCACCAAAAAATGGTATGAAGGTGTCACGGAAGCTCCTCATAAATTCAGTATATGCTTGGATCGGAGATCGTCCATGTAGAACGGGAAGAACATCACATCCTAGGGATATATATTCCATATTCTGTCTTCCAAACCTGTCTGAATATGCTAAATCTGGATTTTTCTCGATTTCATCACGAACCCACTGAGGAAGAGGAATCCTAGCAGCAACAAAGGAGAAATTTTCAGATTTTGAATTATTAACTAGCAGCAATCATTCTAATGGAACAGCAATGGGAGAGGCAGAGTAATATCAGGAGAGCACAACGCTTAAAAAGTTCAACATTTATTCTCCATAATCTCTTACTTACCACAAACTTAGCCAGACTAGGACCAGCTGAAAACAATCTAACTCTTGTTAGCAAAATAACAATCGAACCCATTTCTCTACTTGTGACAAAGAGGAACTACCACTGATGATGAAATTAACCTAGTCATTGCAACTTTTTAGCATATATTTAATCTGTACTAAGATTTTCTGTTTTCCTTTTTTAAGATAATTCAAATTTTCCATTAAACAAAACATTCATATCTATATAATTTGTTGGTTATAACATTCAATAGGGTATTCTCCCTTTACACCAAAAATACGAGAAATAAAATCATCTTCTTATGCTTGCTATATCATTCTCGCTATTTTGAAACAATCTTCTGTATCATTCACTCCATAAGAACGTAAAGACAAAATGATTTAATATTAACCCGTAATACGAGAAATAATAGAGAATCCAATCTTTTCAAAAACAAAAAAGGATCAAGTACCCTTCTACTAAACCTCCAAACTGATTGGATGAAGAAAATGTCCTTATTCTAAAGCAACAGTTCACCAAAAAAGATTAAAGCAAGAATTTCTACAAAGAGAGAGCAACTTTTGTTTAGCTTTGGTCATGCAAGGGTGCTGCAGAGAAATGACTGCGCTACACATTCCATAGGGAAGATCGTGATCTTTCTTCCATCATCACATCTTCACAGACTACCTTTGTAGAGAGCAGGGGGAGAGAGTGACTTTGTGCATTCAAAATGGCAAGTACACATCCAAGTGGATCTTTTGGCATGTACACCCTCCACCCCAAATAAGTGTCAACTTAGCAAAAATCACGTCCATTAAGAAATCAATTAATACAATGTTTAGTTATAAACTACCCCTGTTTAATAAATGTCTCTTGAAAATTGAACACTATTAAGAAGATGGAGTGTAAGAGTATAGCTGGAAAAACATATTAATTTTTGTCTTGAATCCCTAAGGTAACACTTATTTTGGGACGGAGAGAGTAAACATTATACATTTATACTATAGCACATTTGTACAGGGAAATCCGTTGCCATTTGTTAAATTATGTTACCTCATTTAAGTGGAATAACGACTAATACTACACCTGTTCGGACCAACTATGAAGACAACAATAAGCTCATCCTAGACCAGTATTACACGAAAACAACAACAACAATAACTACAATATTTAATACCAAAGTTCTCTATATTTTTGCAGCACTTTAATTCAGATATGACTAAAAACTACGAGAAAGCATAAGACCTGAAGTGAATGTACTAATGCGACTAAATAATAATCCCAACTATTAGGTATCACCTATATAAATCTTTTACTTTTACTTTTACTATGTCCTATTTTTTCGCCAGATATGAGTGGGTTCAAGAGATTATAGGTCTTTTGACATAACTTCCTTCCACTTGATTTTAGGTCTACCTCATCCCCTTTTTAACACCTTAATTAACTATAGCTTCACACCTCCAAACTGGTGCATGTGGAGGTTAAAGCCAGACATGACCAAACTGACCTTCTCTCGTTTAGTTATCAATGTGATCATTTCTAATCTTGTATGACCACACATCAATCTTAGCATGCGTATCTTTTGCCCTAGCCCTGCATATTTTTTTGAAGTTTCTACTCCTGAAAGAAAACTAACCATCAAACCCACTTTTATATAAAAAAGGATCCAGGGTTTTAACTTGTTTGTGGAAAATTGAATTGAAGGTATAGGCTCATAGAATTAGTTATAATGAAAAACCTCAGTGTCTATACAAGTTATGTTGTTCAAAACCAAAAAACGTTTTTCTAAGATCTTATTTGAAACTCCGTAGAGCATTATCTTTTTATAAGTACTAGTATGAACTTTTTTTGGACTTACTAATTTAACACATACCAGTATGAAACTTGACAGAATATACAGTAGTCATCTTCAATTCCAGGGAACCTGACAGTACAAAACTGAGCATTCTAAACATGTACCCCAATAACTAATATGTCAACTAGTTTGATATTAAGGATTCTCCTTAAAATCAGTTGAATCTAGTTCAAGACAGTCCAAGAAGCATCTCTTACTCCGTTCCAATATGCAATCACTAAAACTAAGTAAAGGTGCTTAAGCTATATATAATGTGAAATTGAACACATACCTAAGTATTATTTCCAACATACGGATTTCCAAGCCACACATCCCATAAGCTTCACTTACTGGCTTAAGCACCCTCCAGCAAGCCCTAATGCTTGCTAGAACACACAGACACACACACAAAAAAAAAGAAGCTACACAATTATGAGTCAAATGGTTACTGTCAAGCTTACTGGAACACCAAAAGAGACGATTAGAAGATGTGCATTCTACCATACTACAGGTAAATGTTATTCAAAAGATTCAACTAATAATGTCAAACGCAAAGAAACTTAAATTCATGTAATAGTCAATCATGTGAACTACTAGCGGCAGCTAGACATTCTACTCTTCAAGTTAATTTGTTTTGTGATCTGAGAGTTATATTCGTTTTCAAGGAATAAAACAAAACGTAATTGAAGGAGAAAATAAAGTAAAATGTTTAACCACAAACAAACAACACTTTGTTTTTGGTATCCAAACAAGAGCAAAAGAAGAGATTCGGAACGTGTACGAACCAGAAAGGATCATCAGGCCCTGTACCGTATTGATGAAATGCCATTTCAACTCGAACTTTCAATCCACAACGTTTAGCCAACTCCACAATCTCCAAATACCCTTCCCAATTATAAACCCTAGGCAATTCACTCTCCACCAGTCCCCACCATACCTCCATCACAACTCCTTCAACACCAGCGGCCGCCAAAGCACGAAACGATTGCACCATCGCCTTCTTCCTCTTCATAGTCCCTTCGGGAATATTAAGAGTATCAAGCGGAAGCGTGACGAACACCAGCGAACCGCACCGTCGATGGTCAGTAGAAACTCCATGCTGAAGCTCGTACTGGAGATCGCCTTCGGATTCATTTGATGAAGGCCCAGAGGACCGACAAGAGAACGTGAATTGCCGAGATTGAAGCCGAGTTTGGATCGGCGGGAATCGAAGTGAACGAGCTGGAGTTAAGTCAGTACGAGTACAGCAGATAGATGCCGAGAAAGACGGAGCCGATGGCGAAGCGATTGCCATTGTTGAAAAGCGCACAAAGCTTCTTTAGGGGTTGATAATGGTGTATTTACAGAAAAGGCAAAAATTAACCGCTTTGTAAACTAGATGAGAAGAAACCCAAGCAGTTATACCACGCTGACCAGAATTGATTAAAGCAAAAATTTAGAAAAGTTATATTTATAGTGCTTCATAACAATTTTTTGTAACAAAATAGAGAATATATATAAAAATTATTGGATGTTACATAATATTCCATGCTAAGAATTAATCGATCTAAATTCATAAATAAGGTGGTTTTAGCTATGAATTACAATTTCAACGATAAAGTTAAAATTTATGTGTTATAAAAATCTGAAACTTTTTGCATTTTTAGGAAAGGTACTTTTCAATATTTTGGAAGCTAAGTTAGGGATGTCAAATGGGAGTGTTTTGATTGAAATTGGAGATTAGATTGAGATAGAAAATGAGTTAGGTCATCTTTAGTTCAAATTTACTTTGAGCTTAAAGGGGCTAAAAATAGAGTTGATCATTATCTGTACAATTTTATTCGCTTATCTCAAAAAAATTTATAGTATATTATTATTCATTCACTTTATATAATCACAATTTGAATTTCAACTCAACAAAATAAAAGAATAAGTCACAAATTGATAAATAAATATTAGAAAATAAAAAATATATAATAATATATATCTTCTGAGAATGTATATTACACCAATACAAATAAGGAGTCTTCAAAATAGATTGAAATTAGAGATTAAGTTGGGCGCAATTGAAGATTCTCTAAAAATGGACTAAGGTTTAAGTAAACTGAGATTGATCCGATTCAATTATGTTGAGCTCAACCCATAGAATTATGGTGGATTACCTATATTTCAGCTAATTTTTGACACCCTTAAAACTAAACACCAACAAGAGTTGTGATAGAGTGTTAAATATTTTTTCATCCTTAACTAGAGGTGTCGAATTCGAGTCACCACAAAAACCAAATCGACTTTGTTAGAGAACGTCTTACCATCGATTTGGGACAGCTCGACTGAAAATTAAAAATAAAAAAAGCTAGGAAGGGCTAGAGCGAACACAATATCACATGATTGTGTGAAAAGCAACATAAAGTATACAATGTAATTCTTTTAATTTTTGCCCTCGTGGTCTAATCTAATTGGCAGAAATACTAGGAAGGACATAAATCTCAAAAAAAAAAAATTACATTTACAGGATACACACTTTCTACATTACAGAAGTCAAGGACGGAGCAGAATGAAGCATCACATATTGTATATAAAGCAACACAAAGTATACAATATAGCTCATTTAATTTTTTCCCTGTGACCTAATTTGATTGGCGAGAGCATATGTAAAGACACTATATATATATATATGTGTGTGAGAGAGACATACATCAGACGACATAAATCGCGATAAAATTATATATATAAAAGATATACCTTTTATATTATAGAAGTCAAAAGTGGAGTAGAATGTAGCATCACACAGTTGTAAATAAAGCAACATTACGTATACAGTATGACTCTTTTAATTTTTGCCCCGTGGCCTAATTTGATTGGCGAAAGTGCGTGGAAAGGCAATATATATATGTGTGTAAGCAACAATTGCCTCTGGCGTACACTCAAAAACTGAAAGGCAATTGGAGGGCTACTCTATGAGCGACCTTCTCTCGACTCTTAATCCGCATCTCAAACTCTTGCAGATCGATCTCTTTGAAGATTGAAATTGGTGAGCTTCTTTTGCCTTCTTTTGCGTATTTCTTTTTATTCTCCTTTATATGATTTTTGTTATGAGTATTCTTTCTCTATTTTTATTTGTTTGTTTCGGTGATTAAAGAAACATAGATATACACTAAAAATCATAAATGTATGTAATTTTCGAGTCTTAGTTTCTTCATTTCTTAATCTTCATGGACAAAAACATTGAACTTTGCTTCATTTGATTTCTTAATATATAAACCTGATAAAAAAGGGTTTGAATGCATCTTAGAAGTATCAATTAGTCCTAAGATCTCTAATTAGCGAAATTTTGTTCTTTTATCGTTAAAATAAAAATAGCCTACATGTGCAAAATGAAACCCTAGATTCTTCTTCAAATCAATCAGAATATAATAAAATTACTTTCTCATTAAAAAGAGACTTTCCAATTAAAATTAACCAAGAATCATTCGTACACAAATTCTTTTTCATGGTTCTTCGCATTAAAATAATTTTTTATGTGATTTAAAAAAAAATAAAATTAATTGATGTACAAAAACATTAGTTTATAAACTAGAAGCTTACGCGCAATACAAGTATATCAAAAATTGGTCAATTTTAATATTAAATACATATATTATTTATTTTTAACTAAATTGACCAATTTTTGAAATACATTAAAGATCTATCCAACAAATTTCATACATTAAATTCAAATCCCCTTATTTTGATTATTTACTTATGTCTCTCTATGGCAAGTGAGCGTACTTGAAATTCCTAATAATCTCTCATGCTGACACGTGTACAGAAGCGAATCGTACGCTCCTGATCATCCCAGCACAAGATCAATCGCTATTGGCTCAAGAATTCACCCTCCTCTTCCTATTGGCCCACGTCATTTAATATGACGTGTCTAATGTCACTCTTTGAACGGAGACCCCTCGGGTCTTTGTTCAGTTTCTCACAGTATAAAAAGCTCCCGATCACCTCGCGAGGCTCTATATTTATAAATCTCTCATCATTTCCAGTTCTTCATAACTGAAAAAGATAAACAGAGGGATCACATTGTGTTGTACCTGTAGCTCAGTGTATTCTACGTTGATTACGAAGGAAGAAGCTATGGCTGCCTGTTCGAGGCGAGGCAATTCTCTCGTCGTGCTAGCGATCGTTTTATTAGGTAAACTTTCTGTTTCTATTTGCTTGTAGATCTGTTTTGATTATTATTTTTGAATTTTTTCTGGTTTATGATATTTGATTTGTTATGTTACGATCTAGAATGTAGTAGATCCTAGATCTGTTAGCTTTTGTTTATAATGTATGCGTTTTCATTGTAGATTTGTAGGTTTGATGTGCTAATTTTAGATCTAGCGATAGTTTTCATATAATTTCACATCTGTTTGAGGATTTGTATGGTGTTTTCTGTGATTGATATGGCTTGTTTGGATTTCCTCGATTGTGTTTAATGGAGAAATGATTTAGCACTGGAATAGAATAGTCGATGGATGATTCATGTGGTGCACCACAGGAGAATTTCAAATGCTCGTTGTTTGAAGTGGAAATAACGCTGCATCTGATATGAAATTAGTGTTTAGGTGCTTTATCATTTATAAATATAAGCAAACATTTATTAGATTCTCACTGCTATTTTCTTCTGTTCTTGTTTTTGATTGAAGAATTACATTATCTAATCAGATGTTGATAACCGTGGTGTGTGTATATTATCTATTTATAGTCCCATGGCAAAGGTAGTTGGTTCACATGCACCCGTGCATCTGTCCGTGTATGTATTCTAGTTTCTACTCTAGATCAGATTTTAACTCCAGATAGAGAAACAAGGTCACTGCTACTCTGGCATTGCATATATCCTGAACCTTTAAAACATTTATCGTTGTACTTGCTAGAATGATAATAATTTGGGATGCATGTTTGGACTGTGGTTCTGGATGATGTACATTTAGAAGGATCGTTTTCAGATCCTATGGATACTTGAAAACCTTTTTATTTAGCTGAATGATCGTTTAAATATGCGAAAAGTTGCTGGTTTTTGTTCTTAGCTTATCTATGTTCTAGGACCCTTTTTTTATTTCTACTGAATAGCCTGTATATTGACTTGAGTTGAGTGGAATAGGTACGAATGATTTATATGACTATGAGTTCCATACGTGCAACATATATTCCTTTTGCTGTGTTATGTCATGAATTTCATATTGTACTTCTAGAGTCTGATGAGGGTCATCTGTTATCTTACTCTTTTCCTTGAAACAGGCTGTCTTTCTGCACTTTCCACTGCAAAGGAGGAGGCTACAAAACTTGGTACCGTTATAGGAATTGATCTTGGGACAACCTATTCCTGTGTTGGGGTGTACAAGAATGGTCATGTGGAGATTATAGCTAATGACCAAGGAAACAGGATTACACCATCATGGGTTGCATTCACTGATAACGAGAGATTGATTGGTGAGGCTGCCAAGAACCTGGCTGCGGTCAACCCAGAAAGGACAATCTTTGATGTTAAGAGGCTGATTGGAAGAAAGTAATGGACAATTCTCAATTAGTTTCACATGTTTTGTTATGATTGTATATCTGTCATGCTAAGAGATGCTTTATCTTTTTTTTTTTTCAGATTTGAAGATAAGGAAGTACAGAGGGATATGAAGCTGGTACCATACAAGATTGTCAGCAAGGATGGAAAGCCCTACATACAAGTCAAAATCAAGGATGGAGAAGTTAAGGTATTTAGTCCTGAGGAAATCAGTGCCATGATTTTGACAAAGATGAAAGAGACAGCCGAAGCATTCCTTGGGAAGACTATTAAGGATGCTGTGGTCACTGTTCCTGGTATGTTGTTATCAGGTCCTAAATGTTCAATTTTTTTGTTTTCATTTTTCTTTTCTGTCATTATTTAGAGACTTGTCTCGTCTCTGCAGCATATTTCAATGATGCACAAAGGCAGGCGACGAAGGATGCTGGTGTTATTGCTGGATTAAATGTTGCTAGGATCATTAATGAGCCAACAGCTGCAGCCATTGCCTACGGACTGGATAAGAAAGGTGGTGAGAAGAACATTCTTGTCTTTGACCTTGGTGGTGGGACATTCGATGTCAGTATTCTGACCATTGACAATGGTGTGTTTGAGGTTCTTGCAACAAATGGTGACACCCATCTTGGAGGTAAGGATCTATGGTATAGAAACAACTTAAAGTTGAGCATGACACATTTTGATACTGCTAACCATAATGCTGTTAGGGTGTCCTTATTGTATTTTCTAATGGACTTCTCCTCAACTTGATATCAACTAATGAAATGCTAAAACACTTTTCTATTGATTGCACATTAGTGGGGTTGCTCTTTTGGTTGGGTCTTTTATGATAGCTGAGGAAGCTTCAGATCCCATCCTATGAGATAGTTATTCTTAGATTATATTTTGAATATCCGATATATCTTGCAGGTGAGGACTTTGATCAAAGGATTATGGAATACTTCATCAAGTTGATCAAGAAGAAGCATGGAAAGGACATCAGCAAGGACAACAGAGCTCTTGGAAAGCTAAGGAGAGAAGCTGAGCGTGCCAAGAGATCCCTTAGTAGCCAGCACCAAGTCCGGGTTGAGATTGAATCATTATTTGATGGTACTGATTTCTCTGAACCATTGACCCGTGCTCGCTTTGAGGAGTTGAACAATGATCTCTTCAGAAAGACAATGGGACCTGTGAAGAAGGCAATGGATGATGCTGGGCTACAAAAGAACCAGATTGATGAGATTGTTCTTGTTGGTGGAAGCACCAGAATTCCTAAGGTGCAACAGCTCCTGAAAGACTATTTTGACGGGAAGGAGCCCAGCAAGGGTGTAAATCCTGATGAAGCAGTTGCTTATGGTGCTGCTGTTCAAGGTGGTATCCTCAGTGGTGAGGGTGGAGATGAAACTAAAGGTACACGATCTAATTAGTTTTCTTGCCATAATTTGCTTATTGGTTTTGATAACGTGCGAGTTTGCAGCTTTTGGTGAATGATTGTGACATGTTTCTTGTATGCAGATATCCTTCTCCTGGATGTCGCTCCTCTCACCCTTGGTATTGAAACCGTTGGTGGTGTGATGACCAAATTGATCCCCAGAAATACCGTTATCCCAACCAAGAAGTCCCAGGTCTTCACCACTTACCAAGACCAGCAGACCACTGTCTCCATTCAGGTATTGCTTTGCTTCATATTTGTGCAATCCTACAGCTCATTATCCAGAAATGTTCATTAACCTGTCCTCTGGTATGCTCCGATTCTCACTGTTTTTTCTCCACATGTTGATTACAGGTTTTTGAAGGTGAAAGGAGTCTTACCAAGGACTGTAGGAATCTCGGAAAGTTTGATCTCACAGGAATTCCTCCAGCTCCAAGGTCAGTTACATTTCTTCTCTTTAGATAATTGTTCAAACAACTTTTTGGGATCTGAATTGGAAACTTGATATTGTTTGAACAGGGGAACCCCCCAAATTGAGGTCACATTCGAAGTTGATGCCAATGGTATCTTGAATGTCAAAGCAGAAGACAAGGGTACTGGAAAAGCAGAGAAGATTACCATTACAAACGACAAGGGCCGCTTAAGCCAAGAAGAGATTGAGCGTATGGTTCGTGAAGCAGAAGAGTTTGCTGAGGAAGACAAGAAAGTGAAGGAGAAGATTGATGCCCGTAACGCTTTGGAAACCTACGTGTACAACATGAAGAATCAAATCAACGACAAGGACAAATTAGCTGACAAACTCGAGTCTGATGAGAAGGAGAAGATTGAGACAGCAACAAAAGAAGCCCTTGAATGGTTAGACGATAACCAGAGCGCCGAGAAAGAGGACTATGACGAGAAGCTCAAAGAGGTCGAGGCAGTTTGCAACCCAATCATCACAGCTGTTTATCAACGATCAGGTGGAGCCCCAGGTGGCGGTGCATCGGAAGAAGAAGATGACAGCCATGATGAGCTGTAAGCTGTTCCAAAGAATCTCCATTGATACTGCAAAGATGCAGGAAATGAGGATATATAGAATAGTTTGAAGTGAGGGTTAGTGCAAGTTTTGTCATTCGTTCTGAAAAATCTCTCCCCCCTTCGCTTAGTATTTTTTAGGTGAAGATTTTACTAAAGGATGTTTCCGTTCTTTGAGAACGACGGCTTGTATGTTGCTTCGATCTGTTGAATACAACTTCAGAATTTTATTTAGTTCATCTTTTGAGCATCATAATCTGACTCCTATTTCAACATAGTTATTAAACTGGACATGTTCTCTTGCTGACAAGTGCCAATACTTTGGATGACTTGTACCTAAGAATACAATGATACAACACAAATGAAATAAGACAAATAATACCACATATAGTAGAAAGAGGAAAAGGAGGAGGTTAGCCTCCTAATCTTATTGTTAAAAGTAAGGATATAAAGTAGTAAAAGTCAAATTTAGAATTCCGAAACCTTATTAATAAAGTTCGCTTAAGTTTGGTCGGAGTTGGATTATTTCGATATAACCTTGAGAGTGAACCTATGGTTTATTTAGTTGATAAAATTGCTTATGGTCGGGATAAATTGTACTCCCTAGCAATTGCGATTTTTTAAATCCTATTTCGAAGTCAGAATCAAATATCGGTGATTTTGATCCAAATGATCCCTAAGTTCTCATCATAGTCCGGCAAACTTCCTTGCAAGGAGGCAAATGCTCCTATTGGAGCTTCTCGCCTTTTTACCCTCGAGATTTCGATATAACTCAAGAAGAATGATAGATTTGTATCTCAAAATATAATTTTTTGTTTATACAACAGATCACAAATAATGGGGTTTTCATTATTGAAAAATATTGAACTGATTTTCTTAAAAACAGGAAAGAAAGAGTAAATTCGACGTACGTAAATTAGACTCAATAGTTTAGAAAACATTTGGAAATCCTGTATCTCCTTATCAGCTGTATTATGAGCTAAACTGTGTTAAGTTAGAATTAGAAGCCAGCTCTTGGATCACCGGAGCCTGCTGCCACAATACCCATCCCACCATCAGCTGTAACGTTCACATTTTCCCCATCAGTCGATTTTGTAAGAGCATTTATCACCATCAAGCTCGTTTACAAGTTCATCAATCTTGCGAAACTGGTAAGGCCATCGGACATTGTACAGGAACTGGCGCAGATCAAACCTATTGTCCTCGGGTGAATAACTCTGCAATACAAAAAAAGTCATATGCTTGTCTAATGAAACATCCAAAGATCATATAGCAGTTTTATTTTCATTTTACTGTGTGTAATGACGGTCTAAGATGCGATATAGTAAGTGAAAACTCGTATGGGCGAATTTGACTTGGTTGGGATGATGATGAGGCTTCTCTGATGAAACAAACATAACAAAAGCATTAAAATGGTTTTAAGCCTTCTGGGTTTAAGTTGCATGGATATATAAGTATTCCCATAGGAGCATTTACAGACTTTCTGCATATGTTTGAGGTATCCATGAAGTGCCTAAAAGCCATCTCATGAGGCGAGGATTGTCCACGACCATATAAAAGGCCATACTCCATCTGTAAACTTCAATTCTTTTTCCCCCTCTTTTTTCTTTTTTCTCACTCTCTTATGAACCGCGAAGAAGAAAGCTTACGATTCTATTGGTGTGACTTGAGCTCTAACATTCAAAGCGGTGACTTGCTAGTAACTTTATTCAATGCCTTATGTGGGAATACTCTAACAATACCAGACAGATATTTCAATGCAAGTAATGGATCCATGCAACATAGAAGTGAAGTACCTCAGCATGATATGAAGGTGTCATGACAGTCATCTTGTGTCTATTGATGGAATAGTATTTAAAGAAGTATTTCACTTTGTCAGCCACCTCTGCAGGCGTCAACTTTGTTCCCCATTTGTAACACAAATTCTGCAATATGATCATTCAGTACTTGTCAAGGACTACAAAAATATGTGGAAGAAATGGTCCTATAACAAGTCTGATTCTATAATGTCTTACAGAATGAACAGGACAAACCTTAAACATTGATAGAGGTCCACAGCGGAAAATCTTGCGCAACCGTCCGTATACTGAAAGTTCTTCATAGGTCATACCCATATCCACTTCATCCAACTGTTAAACAAATATTGTAATGTGAAAACTTCTAATTGCGCTTGATCACTTCTTCATACATAACCAAACTCCACATATTTAGTTAAAAGAGATGTCAAGAACTTTCATGCTAAAATTATTGAATCTAGGGGTGAGAACTCTCCCAAACGGAAGGATGAGAAAAATACCAGAAACAGGAAATAATGGTCACCAGCATTACTAGGAAAAGCATCATAAAAACTGAAATTAGCGGTAAACTAAATCAGATACCTGACTGTAATCCGCACGTATAGGCTCCAATTCAGCAGTGGGCGGTGCAGCTTCAATCTCTGCCAGGGATGAGTAGCCAAGATGAACGGCAGCCCATTTCAGAAATGTTCGAAGATCCATCTTACTGATACTTCCAATTGGATTTATATCTGCTGAACTACAATCATACTGCATGATAGACAGTTATCACCAGGATATGTGTTAGAGAAACGAGAGATCAGCTAAAAGAAAACCGTGAATCCAATTTGTTACTATCTGTTTATTGACATTCTCCAACCATAGAAATAAATATACAAGGAGAGTTCAAGACGGCCACAAATCAATTCCAAACGCACTACAGTAGTAGTTTCCCCTAAATCCTCGGTTAACAAGATGCTATTATAGGATAGATGCGGTCAATAGTGACACAATATTTCAAAGAACAATTTTTTTTACCTTTGTTAAGTAACCACGTAATCCTTCATCCACATTGGAGCTACCCAAAACCAGATAAAACCCAGGTTTGTTATGGACCCATGGCAGCAGAGATGCTAACATGAATGCCAGGACCATCCGGACCCGAGCTTGAATGTTTTGCAACCCTAAATTTTCAATGTTTGATCCCCCATCTACCTGCAGACAAATAAACAGGTCAAGATTGCACTGTGAAGCAATAGCTTAGTCTTTATTCCAGATATGGTTTCTCTTAGTCCAACCAACTATTAGTTGACCAAACAACATGAGGTTAAGGGTTTCACTTCAGTTAAGCGAACACATAAAAGCAAATAGATAGATAATGGTAAAATTTATTTCAAACTTTTCTACCTTATAGCGTGGACGCTTTCCAGTGAGTGTTTGAAACAGAGAGATTAGCGAAGAGACCACTCCATCGATGCTCACATTAAGATGCCATGATCCTACCTCATCAGCCAACACCTTTGCCCGAGTTGTTGTGGCTTCTGAACTGTCATATGCATATACTATCAACAACACAAGTTTATCTCAACTATAAGTCAAATAGATCATTTTTCAAACAGAGTTCTGGAAAGAAGAGTTTCAGTGTTCTACAGAAGAGAGACTCTACTGAATAAGACATCTATGAATCAATAGAAAAGGTCTGAAATCTTTTATTTAATCATCTGCTTCAGTTGGGGATGATCATTCTTGCTCTAATATACTCCACCATATACAAGTGAAACATGCAAAACCCTTAAAGTTCAAAGCAAAGGTGTCATTAGAATCATGGTGACTATGTAGTTCTCAGACTGGTACTGAGTACCTTGATGTTAGAGAATAAATTTCATTTGAGAACAAATCATAGGTAGGGCTGACCCCTAGAATTCCTAAGGACGGGTATAAGCTTGGTTTAGCAGGCAGTAGCACGACAGTGAGTCCAGCCAAGAGTTCACGATGACCCAAATTCTCATATTTGTGAAGTTCAAATTTCCTACATTTATTAAGATTACTAAAAGGCTCCCTAGACCCCACTTGTGGGACTACACTGGGTATATTGTTGTACTAAAAAGGCTCCCAGTTCTGAACCAGAAGTATGCTGCCCAAGGCCAGGCAAATAAAAAAAATTCCAACTGAAAATTAGCAAAGAAGTTATAAAGAATACATATAGATCAGCAAAGCAGTCATTTATTACTTCGGAGTTTCAATTCCATGCCAATTAAGGAACCAGAGAATACATATAGATCAGAACAGAATCTGAGAAGGACAGAATAATGGGACTTGCTGACATTCTTACCTATTTTCAGATCCCATAAAAACAGTGTAAAAAATGCGTTTAGCGAATTCTTTGCTATCTGTTGGAAATTGACCATCAGTGTAATGGCCAATTCGAATAGCATCTGCTTTTATCTGCTTGTCGCCGTTTGCAATTTCTGCATTGACAGTTATAATTGAATTATAAAGAAAACAAAACTCAATAGTCTGCTTATCTTCAGACATGCTGCTCATGCTGTTTACCTTGAACTAAAATGATGAAATAGACATTACTAGCAGCATGATGCAATTTATCAGCCAGCACAACATAACTGAAGACATAGTATGTGTATAGGAGAACATGCACCAATAATAAGATCATTCATACAAAATACTTGCCAGCTCTAGAACATTAGACGAAAAAACAGTTGATCTGAAGCAGAAACAGAACCTTGACCACGAATACGATAAATCAAGGATCCTCCTAAATTTTGGCCATGTTGTAGCATTTTCAGTTCAGTAACGCCACAAGAAGTTAAATCCTAATATCCTATAAGTGAACCATCATTCTTTAGAAATTTGTGTACTTTACCAAAAAAGAACTCTATGCTCTCACTTTTTTAGAGAAGAAATCATCAAATTTAGTAATCATACAACACAACCATTACCTATCATTTTCCACCGGCGGCTATTAGTTCACATAAGAAACTAGTAGAAGGTTCAAACAGCTATAGAGGATAGGGAAACATACAACTGCATTTTTATCCTGCACCCCCAAACTACGGAAAAACCTATGTACTATGACGACAATACGAATGTCAAAAACTAGCTACAAGTACAGGGAAATAGCTAGAACACAACAATATATATGTTTAGAAGGCCAGTTAGTTCAATAAACCTTTTACTACAAGCTGGCACATTGAACCAACTATAGCAGCAACGGAGGAACTATCAGCACCACCAGAAAGTGGAAGCAGAAAACCAGATGCACCACTTCTTCTTAGATAATCCCACAGCCAGCAAGCAGGTCCAAGTGCTATTTCCTCCTCAGGAGAGTGGTATCTAATCTGGAAAGAGAATGCAGTTCACTAAGCCAACTTAATCAAGCAACGGAAGAATCCACAAAACATTACACTTGAAACAAATGGCTTAAGATGCAACAGAACTCAAAATAAGATAGAACTAAATGTAGTGTATAAAAAGCTGAAATATAAGATGCTTTGCAAGTCCTTTTCAGTAGATGGATGGACGCATTTTTTAATTTTGGCCAAGGTTGTGGAATAATTTCAGCTTGAAAAACTCAATTGAATAGAAGCATGTGATCAGAGATCAATCTAATGGAAATGATCAGAAAATTAAAGCCTCCAACTCCCCACCGACACACAGAGGCAGGAGAAGAGGAAAGAGAGGAAGTATGAAATCCTTCATATAGACAGACCCTCTTTCTACTGAGAGACATAAACTAATGGCTCCTAAAAGTTCAGTCCACGAGTATCTTAGCATAAGCAAAATATCCATAAGTTGTGACTAGGAGAACAACAAAATCTTTCTATGAAAAAGGTGGAAGAGGGTGGTGCCTAAGGTTTTGACTCAGAAGAGCTACTTAAACAAGAAAAAGTACGGGGATTACTCATTACAAGGGCATATGTAGGTTTTCAAAACCATCGACCTTACACAACAACTTACCTTGAGTGGACTTGAAAGTGACATTAGGAGGTTAAAAGGTTGGCAAAGCTTGTAAGGCACAAATACTTTGGAAACTTTAGCTTTACAACTTGCTTGCTCTTGAAAGCTACTGATAGATGATCTGAGACTTGCAACCTGGTACAGAAGGGGAACTAAGAACCATTGTCATTGAAAAAAATGGATAACTAAATAAAAACATCAGAGATTTCAGCAGCAAAAGATTTCACACAATTATGCATACATCAAAGAAGCCTCCACAAAATGCAAAATATGCTGAAGTTCGTACCACTACATTGTGTTATTTCTTTCAATAAAACAATTGTAGAATCAGTACTAAAAAACACGGATGAGCAATAAATACATGCAGATTACGAAGTTGAGTCGGATCATTATTTACACCATAATCTGATCCAATTTGTTGGCATTAGTTTGGTAACTGCAAAAGACTTAGGCATCCACTTACCAATTAGCAAAAAAGGAACAAGTAATGATATTATATAACAAAAAATTTAGATATTGAGTTAAAAATTCTAACATACCGCATCTAGATCAATTTGAGCAAAAACCATTTCAACATCCTTCAAAGAAAATTGTGACCCTTGTGCTACCATATCTCCGTTTACAACAACACAAGAGCATCCATCTGCCAAAGGTAAATGAATAATGAATACACGGTCATAATAAACCTGCTGAAATAGGTTAGAAAAGTGAGTTAAACACAATTATCTTCATATGACCTAAGCTATACAGCTTATATAGATTACTCATATGGTAGATTACTACGAGGACAAAAGACAGGCTTGCTACCATAATAGAGACGGCCACCATCGCATCCTTGGTGATTACTGTACATGTAAACTCCCCCTCGAGTATGTGTGGCACTTATGAAAGCACGATTGCGAAGATCAAGCTTTCGTAATTGATGATGACTTCCACTTGCATTCATAAACACTTCAACACCATTTAATGCAAGCTCAGCATGAGGAGGTTGAGGAGTAAAAAGTTCCTCACAAACTTCAGCTGCAACAGCTCTGAAAGCAACATTAAAATGAAGCTTAAAACCATATAATATGATGGTCAAGTCGATAAGCTGTAACTTATCTATTGATCCACATGCATGATTTGTTTGACTGCTAAGTTCGGGAATGTGTATTAAGTAAGAGAAATCTCCCATGATATGTGGCCACAAAGAAGAATTTAGGCTAGGCAGAGAATTTTCATTTTTGTTTCTCTTATTCCAATTTTCTTTTGCCAGATGAGCACATTGCAATCAAGAATTTTATCATTTTCCTTTTTTTTTTTCGCTTTGCAAAAATAAAGAAGTTTCACAAAACTACTAAAAAGAAAACATAATGTCGAGTTACTAACTAAAATCCTCAACTTATGTCATTGTTAATATTTCAAATCCTAGAAGTGTTTACAGAGATTAAACTTAGTTAAGTAGCAGTTTCTCAACCACTATGGAAACCATACAGAATGGCTGACACCAAATCGCTAGTCTACAAAATGGGGCTGAAATTTTGTGGATGCTGAAGTATAGCTCCTTTCTAAGTGACTTCTATACTCTAGCTGATGAAAGGATTAATGTTATAAGCAGACTTAGAATGTTCTGCACATACACTTCAAAAAACTGGTTATGAAAGGATAATCCTAAACAATAATCCCCATTTAATGATAAGAAGAAATGGAGAATTTATATTTTAATCTCTTATAAGTTGTTTCGTGTCTAGTTCAAGGCATGGTCTACCTTTTTCAGAATGTTTTCAATATTTCATGGTAGAAGTAACTTATATCTTAAGTATATGTTCATATAGGTAATATTTAGTGCATCGGCTATTAAACTAGCTGGTCTTTATGTTTTATTCAGTTACTCACTTTCTAAAAACATGTTATACTAGAGGATATTTTTTTATATATAAAATGATCAAGTGAAATGCAAAAAAGCCGATAAACCCAAATACATTGAACTAGAACCAAAAAGCAAAAAGGCCAGTTCTTTAACACTCCTGAATAGTTTTTGGTTTTTAATTTTAAGTTTCTTAAATATAGATGTGTTTTGGTTTAGGCAAAAACCGGATCACCAAAACCATGCACATTACAAGCTAAAGTGACAAGTTTCGAAAATTTAGTGCCTTCCACAAATATGTTTTACCAACTTCAATGCTAAATTTTGGTCGCCCAACTTAATACAAGTAAATTCTAAAAACATGTGTTTTGAAACATAACACTGCAATTCTAAACGTGACTACTTTTCAGTCTTCAACTCATTGTTTGTTTGTTATTCACAAAGCTTTCTAATTTTGAATGACCAGGAAAGATAGGTTCCTTGAACGACATCTATATCAAATAATACTAAATAGAGGGATTAAATTCTCTTGTAGATCAAGTAGGCTATAAACTAAGCAACCAAGAAGACACATAAATTCTGTTTTCAAGTCGCCCAATCAACAGCAAGAAAGAGAAAGAGAGGCAGAAAAGCAAAACAATATCTTAAAAAAAATAAAGAAAATGAACGTCAACATACGTGTCTAGAAACTGGACATAGCCATAACCAAAAGGTACTGTTGTTTGAGACAAAGCATCTGAAACTTCACTTGGAAGATGGAAGTCCTCAAGATGATCTTTTGATTTCCATGCTGTAAACCATCGAAGTTCTCGATAGTTGCCATCATTTGCTAGCCACATCTTTGGCCTTATCATGATTATTTTTCTGTTTAGGCACAACACTTGACAGTTGTAACGTTCTGAATCTTTGATAACAGGCATACCGAAGCTACATAATATCCCATCAGTCCAATCTCCTAACAGTAATTCTTTTAAGCATTCCCACCTGCGAGTTTGTGAAGACATTACAAAAGGGAAATGAGCTCAAATGATTTCCTCACTGAGGTGAAAGTACTCTGTTCAGTGAAACACAAACACATTATATCTGTTTCTAATCTATGTGGGTATTTGGCCGTGAATATATTTACTTTTTTCCTGGAAGTGATCTGGAAATCATGTTTGGCCATAAAATTCCAGAATTCAACTTTTGTGAAATTTGAAGAACACAAAGAAGTCCTTTTCACTTTCTCGACTCCAAATCAATCACAAAATTCAAAAAATAACACAATTTGTATTCATACTCAAACTCCAATTTACACCCCTTTTCACCTTGAGAACACAAATTACATTTTTCCAATACACCAAACAAGCCATTAAACTACCCCTACTGAATTGTGTAAGCTAATTCATATAAAGTTTGCATTTTTATAGCCGAAAACGCTTCATATTTATCAATTTCAGCAAAAAAAAAAAAGGAACTTACGCATGAGCAACAGTATCGAGTTCTAAAAAATGATCTTCACAACCATATCCAGTGATTTCAAGCTCTGGTCCAAGCCTGATCATAGCTCCAGCAGCTTTAGCCTCCGCAATAGATTGCTTAATGTTGCTTAAATTGCAGTCGAAATCCATAGCCCATTGGTTCAAATTACACGTAGCTACCTTCAATAGCCTCATCTTCAATTTCTCTGTAATCAAAAAAATTCAAACTGTATATAAACAAATTCACTTCCTTGCTGCAATTTATAGATTTTACAATATGAATTTTTTTATTTTAAAAAAAATATTAGAAATTTGATTTGAGTTTGACGCACCGTTTGAAGGGTTGGAAGTATTTGACACGTCCAACTCCACACTCACCACACCAATTCTTGATTTTCTTGTCCAATTTTTTGGGTGATAAATGAGTAAAAGATTCTTTTAAAAAATAAAATAAAAATAATAACTTCAGTTCCTTAAACAACTTGTGTATGTCCCTCCCCCCACTAGACAATACTTTTAAAATACCAAAATAAAAAATTGTCTATTTTAAAAGTAAAAGTTAAAACTGAGTATATTAAGGGCAATACATTCAATTTTGTGTTGTGGAATTTTTCCCTTTGGTCTCACAAGCTATTGGATTCAAAGTTATTGAACCCAAAAGTTTTTATGAGGTTGGATTCGGGTTCATTAACTAACTAGATAAAATCGATCAATATTAATTGCGTGAAAATTTCCAGAAAAATTTAATCGATAATAACCTTCAAAATTTTAAATATATGAATTAAATTTTTTTTTAACTAACTCCAACATAAATTTAGGCACGTGAATTGACATATAAGAATTAAGATTTTGTTATATGCTTACTGTCTCATTATTCAATTTGGTATTTATTTTGAATCAAAGGGTGATACTTTTTTTGGTAGGTATTTTAAAGACGACGAGTCAATGTGACATATCTTTTCAGTCTAATTAATACTGAGCAAATTTCTTTGCGTTTTGTGTAGCTGTCCATTTTTAGTACTTACGATTACGTACTAAGGGTGCCAGTTAATCTTCCTTTAGTCTATTTTACAACCAAAAGTAGATATCAAGGAATCTGAATTATGAATTTGAATTTTGACAGTGGACTAGATTTAGATTTTTTAATAAAAGAAATAAAATAAAAGTAAGTAGCATGTTTGAGAACATAATTCACATGAAAATTAGTACATGTAAATTTTGGTTCTTCTTCACAACACAATCTACTAAACTGGGTAACCCTATGTTCTCCAAGCCCAAGTACATTCACAGAAGAACTCCTATAAATATGACACTGCCACAGAACTGGCATATATTGATAAACGTAACCTAACAAGAAACCGGTGGCATCATCCTCAGTGACTTATATTGACAATGGCATGTTAATGAGTTTGATCTGTTCATGCTTTAGGGAAAACCTTGGATGCTACTGCACCAACTATGAAACATCTGAACATGCCATAGGATCCTATAACTCCAACAATCGTTTGTCGTGGCAATCAAACCCCAGAACCAAAACATTCTGGAAACCGCTTTCTTCCTAGTAACCTGTTGTTGTTTGTCTAACATAGAAAAATGAAACGTAGATTTAAAATTCAAGTTTCAGTATTTTTAGTGATTTGAAGGGTCAATTAGTTTGAGGAATAGAAAGGAATTGATAAGAAAAATAGTTCAAGAAAGATGTACTATGTAGAACACTTTACCTGAATCCTAATTCCACATTGTGTCTGAATAGTAAATGACCCTGAGCTGCACCAATGGGTGAAGCACCGGAATCACAAGTTTTCCTCCTTCCTGGAACCTAATGGTGTCTCCTCATGTTGAGACTTTGGAAGTTGAATATCAGGTACCACCTCAATGTCCTTGTCAGGCTTATAGATATCAACAAAAAGAATGTTGGTCTATTAGAAAAAAAGAAATTGCAATACAAAACCAAAAGAATTTGCCAGTACATCTGAGTGAGTAACTTACCTTCCATAGTTGCAAGAGATGCCAGAGCAAAAAATTTACTATCATAACTATACAAAATATTTTCCCGGCCCAAGTGCCACAAGTAAGGTACCTGGAAAATAAACTTGGAAGTTTAATCAACTGCAAGAAACATTTATTCATATGCAAACTCTATACAATCACTGCTTAATAAATGATACAGATGGCAACCCAAAATGAATGTTCAACCGCCTTAAGGCCTACAAGGTCGAGCATTGAATCTAGGATGCATGCTTCCCCCCAGTCTAAGGTCACCAAAGGACCAAAAACAATCATGTTCAGTTGCTTGAAGGCCTAGAAGGTGTCATGTAAACGTTGTGTATGCACAAGTTAGGACATCAAAAGGAGGATAAAAGAATCCAGAGAAATTTACGTTGCAATACAGTTATCTCATTTTACTTGTACCACAAATTAGGACCCCCCCCCCCCCCCCAAAAAAAAAAAAAAAAGCCACGTTTTATTGCTCAAGCTTTATTAATTTAAGATTCTATACAACAAGAAGAGGGTCTTTCACTACTAAAAGAGAAATAACATATAACTAATTGATTTTTATCTGTTCTCAAGTTATTTCTCTAGGGTAATGACATATCTTAACAAACCATTTTTCTTCAGAAAGTAGCATACCTTGATAATCGATCTAGCAAAGGTGGATTGGAGCATTTCAAAGCACGGTTGTAAACAATTTCTGTCCTCCTGGCTACATCAGGCCAACTATAAAGTTTTTTCATCTGGCAGTAGAAACCAAATGTCAGTAAGATCGCTATAATTCTTATTCTTAGATAACAAACCGTAGAAACACTTTTTCACATTATCGTTTAAAACTGTGCCCCAAAACAACTCCCTGCAACTTTTTTTATCATAAATTCTGCCATCGGTGAACCCACTAATTGAAATGGATTTTGATTCTGGCTCAACCCAAAAAGCTAGCTCGAGGTGAGGATTGCCCAAGACCATAAGAGGAGAAATCCCCAATTCCTCCATCAATATGGGACTCTTAACATCTGCACCCCCTCACTCCTAGGAGATCGGACATCTAGAAGATGGACAAAATAATGTGGGGCCTAAAATTGGGTAAACAAAGAATCAGAATGGGATTGCCCAGAAGATTTGGTACCTAACTCAAACCAAAAAGCTAGCTCAAGAGGTGAGAATGACCCAAAATCATATAATGCGACAACAATCAATTTCCTCCACCAATGTGAGAACTTAACAACCACAAACAAATCTTTCCCTTTTAACTACTATATCTTCAGTCTTCTAATCTATCTTAAATGTCCGGTGCATAGCTGTCCTCTCTTCCCTTCCACAAAAAGAAGAGCAAAAACTCATTGCAAGCATAGTGTCTTACAGGAGGGGGGAATTGAATTGGAAATATTTTTCTTTTGTTCAAGAGATTGATTTGGAAGACATCCATGAAAGATTGGGGTTAACCTCAATTTCCTTCAGATCTCACCTAAAATACGAGACTATTTATACATCTCAACAGAGTAGAAACTAAACAGCCCTTGCTACCTCGCTCAAAAGAAAAGATGAAGAAAAGGGATAAGCAAAAGGGAATCTGGTACTTACACGATTGTGCATATCTTGTGGATCGATCTGAGGAAGCATATATATAGCCCTTGTGATGGCATGAACCATAGTTGTAGGATCTGGCGCAGCCAGAACAACCATATCATCTGGAAGAACCTGGACAAGAGGTACAAAAACATGATAAATAATAACGAACAACTTACAAAGTATAGGCAAGAAGATCTTAAACTATTAACTAGTCAAGCAAAGAGAAATGAATCATGGACATGCCTCTGGAACACCTCCTACACGTGTACTGACTGTTAATAATCCGCAACTTGCAGCTTCCAATATAGCAATGCAAAATGCTTCTGTTAAAGAACTGGCACAGTAATGCAAGAAATAGGAGCATAAATGAGGATTAGAAACGGGGTAGGTGGAAAACTGGTTGTTGTTCAACCACAAATCAGGCATATTTAAATATCCTCAGATGATATTCTTTTGTGACTGCTTTTGCAGAAGAAGAATGTGTAAGGAGCAATTTCAATGTTTTCTTTATTATTTTTGATGATTTTGGAAGGAAGGTTGAAACCGATGAATCCAATTTAGCTTAACAGCTGTGACACAAGTTCTCAGGAGCCACACATCATTCATGGTTTTGATATTTCAATCCCACATTTGCAGCTGAATATAAAATCAACTATGTAAAGATTTTTTTTTGTTGTGCCACCTAGTTGATTCCTTTATCTTATTAAGATCACATACTCAATGTTGCAACTTGAAGCTTCTTTTTGTTGAGAAAAAAAAGAGCCAAGGAGGATGCAGAATCGACTACGTGATCTTAATGAGAATTACTCTTCCATGGATTCTCCAACTGAATCCTTTCCCTTCAAGATGTTTGAATTCTACACTGACTTTTCCAAATTGTCTATTCCATCAATCATATGGACATGGGAAGTACAAACAAAAGACATTCCGATTGGCCGGTAGCATTCATCTTTGTAAAGTTTACTTATTAAAGAAATTCAATATCATTTTTCTTCTACAGTTCATGATTATAACATTCAACAAACATGAACAGACCAACAAAGCATCACATTTCAGTAGATTATCACAGACTGATGCAACCAAAGTGTGATCTAGTGGTCAATGAAGCTGGGAGTGGAGATGACGGTTCAAATTCTAGCATAGGACAAAAAAGGTTGATTTCTAGTCATCCATCTCCACCTTGGTATACTCAATTACCCGATATCTACTTCGGTGAGAAGTAGCATTATACCTGGTGGATAAGTCGAGGTGTCTGCAAAGTTACTTAGACACCACCAATATAAATAAATTTTAAGAAAACTGTGAAAAATTAAGCAACATATTTTGTGTATCAAATAAGGGAAACTTTGCATTACAAACAATTATCATAAATAGTGGATCAACATAGACTTGGTGTATGTAAATAAGCACCTAGCATCATTTATTGTGTATCAAGACAAGGAAAACCTTTGCATAACCAAGTCTTTCATGACCCCCCCCCCCCC
>NC_028644.1:70111802-70169501 GCF_001406875.1 Solanum pennellii
CCAAAAAAAAAAAAAGAAGGGGAAGAGATGTTTTTTTAAGGCTGCACAAAAAGAGCTCAATATCATATAAAGAAGAGGAAGAGATGTTTTCCACTGCCAACGCCCAATAAATTCCTCTTTGGTCATATAACTTATCGAAATTTTGCAAAAAAGCACATATCAAAAGAATTACTACCTAAGGAAAGAAAAATATTGACGTAAAGCATCTAAAATTTCCAGTGAACGAAAAACAGAAAAGTTTTAAAGAATTTAAGATAAAGAAACTGAACAGAATCATCAAGCAACAAAATAGAAGTGACTTTGAGCTATAAGATAAAATATGTAGATCATGATTGTATAAAGGATCTCTTCTTCTTCTTTTTTCCTGTCAAAATTAATCCAGAAGACAAGATAGCATTTCTTAAGAAGGAAACTAAGACAGATGTCAAATAGAGGAACTTCAAAGAATAAAATGATATAAGTTGTAGGGTGTACAAGATAACTCTTGAAGGTCTCGCACCTGTTCAAAAATATATGGCCAGTTATTAGTACAGACCGTACTTTAGCATGAGGGACAGCCCCCAACATATCAACACGGTCTTGAAGAGAGTGTTTTTCCCTCATTTCTTCCAGACGCACTCGTTTGGGTCCATCTCCTCCAACAATGAAGCGAACCTTAGAAATGCATCCAAATGAGTTGCCAAAGTTCAGAATTCATAAACAAGGTCATATTCCATAGAGTAGTTTTGTAACGAAGACCATGATGATAAAGAACCACTTACATTGGGATGCAAACGGCATACTTCAGGGATCACTTCAACGAGTAAATCTGCTCCTTTCCGATAGACTAACCTACTTATCACAACAATTACAATTTCATCCCTGCTGAGTCGCTCTGGAGCAGGAGTAAACATGGCTGTGTCCACAGCATTTGGAATAACATAGACCTTTTCAGGCGGCAGACCAGACCTTAAAACTGTATTCTCTTTGCTTGTGTGAGAAACACATATAGCCTGAGTTACATCGGCTAGAGTAAACTGTAGCACCTTATTCATGTGAATACTTCCAACATCTGAAAACCCATAGAGAGAATGATCTGTGAATACAACTTTGTAACCCATTGTGCGAGCATGCATTAGAGCTTCATGACATAAGGTTGAGAAGGCTTGATGTCCATGAACCAGCGATATCTTTTCCCTTATCAGAATTGTCCTAGTAATTGAAAGTGTTCCAAAGAAGGTTGGCAATGTATTTTGCATGAGAAACGGCTTCCAAGGGACATAATAAACTTTCAGCCCATTTGTCATATATCTTACTCCAGAACGATTCTGATAAGCATGAGTCATAACTACCACCTGAAATTTATACAAAGGAACAAAAAGTGAATTCATATAAAGTATCTGACTATAACAAATCAAGCTCCTATCTCTCTCGTTCACTCTTTCTTGACAATTTTTTTACTTTGCAAAGATCAAAACTAATTCCCTTCCAGGTACAGACAAAGTAGATTATCTTCACGGGCAACAAAAAAATTAATCTCTTATCAATCATATTCAATCAAGAACACTTTAAGACAGGAGACTGTGGTTACTGACCTTGTGGCCTTCCTTAATCAAGCATTGTGATAAATAGTATATATGATTCTCCACACCACCAAAATTGGGGTAGAAAAAATCTGAGACCATTAAAATTCTATGTTTTTCCGGTTCACCCATTATAACAGATCACCACGGACGCTTCTGCAGCAGAAGAAACCATTTACACAACAATATAAGAAAAATGCCAAAAAAACAACGACATATAATTATACTGCATAAGATTGTAAGGCATGATCCACTTGATAGGACTTACCCTATTTTGGCCAATTAAGTTTATCTGATTTTAATGTTGTTTCTTCAGCCTGTAATTGAATAGAGCTACCATTAACAATCATTTCCCAACCCAAAACACAAAATCAAATGACATAGCATAATATCACGTTTGATGCTTTTTTTTTGTATGACAAGGGAAACCGCAGCCGCTACCTTTGGGTGCGCACAGGTGCAATAGCTCGCAAACCACATAGATATCACGTTTGATGCTTAAACCATTTCGTTCCAAATTTTCCCCAAAATGTCACTACGCATAGACATTTCTACTATAGATCATAGGATATCTACGACACTGTGCAAAGCAAAGCCACTAACCAAAAAATAAGAAACTCAAAATTACAAATCTCCGAAAGAAGCAAAAAGGCCCAAATTCAGTTCAAACACACAAGGATATATCATGCATGAGAAAACGAAGCTAAATTACTCATATATACATCCGAAGGCACCAAATCGCTCAGAAAAGAAATAAATTCGACAAATTAAACGAAGAAACACAAGTCGAGATCACACCCAAAAGCAGAGCAAGCACCTAGTAGAACACAGAGAGAAACAGTAAAACCGAAAAAATGAAGGAGATACATACATACATACATGGGAAGAGAAAAAGAAGAGAGCTCTACAAATCTGACCAAGGCGATGTAATGTTAATGGCGTTTCTATGTGTTTATTATTGGTATTATTATTGTCACTAATTAATTGAAATTTTCTTAGTATTAGTTTGTTCCTACTTGCTAAGCACATATTTTTTAAAAAAACTTTTTTTCTTTCAAAAATCAATTATATACTTTAAATACTTGCAATAAAAAGTCATGTAATTAAATTTATAATTACTTTTTTTTGTTTAATTTATGATGTGTGGTGCACATAAAAATATCTTCAATCTAATAATTTCAAACGTAATTTAAAAAACTCAATTAATCAGTACTCATTTAACTATATTTTTCATCAGCCGAGAGCCAAGATATCAAGTCATTTTTATTTCAAATAAAGCACATTGTCTATGTACATCATAGATGAGCGAGGAGTAAATTGTCAATTTACTAGTCTTTAGCTCTTTGTGAGCCAAGTTCGAGTTCGATTAAAATAAATCATGTTTTTAATTGACTTGTAATCAAAATTCTTCCAATTGTTATTGATTTTTTTAATAATTATTATTAACTATATGGTTTGTTTAAATATTAAGGCAATTTATGCATGTCCTTTTTCTACAATATATCAAAAATAAATATTTAATTGAGATATTTGGGTAATTTCTCCTTGGCCCTGCTTTGAGGTTTCGCCAGGATTCTCTCACAGAGCCGCCTCACACTGTACCCGCAACCCGGTCCACAACCCATTTTCCCTTTCATTCCGGTTCATCTTCTCCATCACCGGCAGAAGGCGGAAAGTGGAGAACGAAGATGACTGAAGTCGCGAGCAACGTTGTACACGAAATCCTAGGCAGAAGAGCTCAAGATGTAGATCAGCCTATTATCGACTATATTATCAATGTCGTCGCCGATGAAGATTTCGATTTTGGTCACGACGGTGAAGGTGCTTTTGAAGCCCTTGGAGAGCTACTTGTCGATTCCGGTTGTGTTACTGACTTCTCCGAATGTCGTGCGGTATTAATACTTCCATTCCATGCTCAATTTCGTTATTGCTTAGGCTAAGTTTCATATTTTTCTCCTCGGAATTTGTTAGATTGAATTGATTCTGAAAGATGTGCTTATTATACTGTGAAGATATTTTTCTGCTCGAAATTTGTTATATTGAATTGATTCTGAAAGATGTGCTTATCATACTGTTAATAGTTTGGATTGTTGACTAGGAACATAATTTACGAACTAAATAAGATTTTTGAAACTTGTGGTCTAAATAAGCCATAGACATTTGTTTGACTACTAACTATGAGTGAAAATGAGAACTTTAGAGTTAAATACTTTTTGGATATAGGAAAACTACCATTCTTTTTAGTAGTTTAAGAGTGAAAAGTGAGAAGTTTAAAGTTGAACCTCCAGGCTTGACCCAAGCTTAGTCTAAACAAGGAGAAGAACACAATTCAAAAGTCTTTTCAAGCTAGTCTAAACAAGGAGAAGAACATATTCCAAAAGTCTCTTGCTACTGTAAACAAGGACAGGTTTTGATGAATAAAATTTGGACTTAAAAGTTAACTGATTATTAGCTTCAGTTTATCATTTATGAAGCAAGGATTGTGTGAATTAGTTAGAGAGCTTATGATGGCCTCAAAAGAATTTCATTTGTAAGTGAATTTGGTCTGAAATAGAGAGTGACCAACACTGTATTGGACTTAGGCGTTGTCAGTTGAATTGATTTGGTAATAGCTCATTTATGATTAGAGGACTTCTTAAACCAGAGAAATAAACAGCCATTTAAGGGGACATAGAATTCAAATGGGTGAATAACTCTCATTATAGAGCAATTTGTGAACTGAAAAGTTGAAGTATAATATGGCGAACAAAATTACAAGTAATTTCTTAGTACCAGAATTTATGGTTATACCAGCATTTACTATTGTGGTTGTTAGACTCCTCTATGTTGGTCTTTGTTGCATGCCGTTGTGTTTATACATTGAGTTGTCTGCAATCTATCTTCAGTAGCATTTTCCGACCATGACAGGTTTGTAGCAAGTTGTCTGAGAAGTTAGAGAAGCATGAATTGGCTAAACCCCAACCGACGGTGAGAAGCTTAAAAATGCCGCTGAGAATGTTTGATGGAATGGATGAAGAGGAAGCTCCAAAGAATAAAAAGCCAGAACCAGTTGATGGTCCTTTGCTCACAGAACGTGACAAGATTAAGATTGAAAGAAGGAAGAGGAAAGAGGAACGCCTGAGAGAGGTGAGTGAAAAAATGATAATCTTGACCGTAATCAGAATGAACCTGTTTGACACGAATATTGGTTGTTAAATAAATATGTTGGGAAGACAGCTCTTATTGTCTATGAACTACACTGATTTGACTTAACACTTCACTGAGTTTCCATTTATCATTCTAATGGGGTGTGTATGTGTGTGACATTTCAAAATACTCCTTTTGTTGGATAATGGTTGTCTTCGTGAAGTTATGAGACAGAATAAATGTAATCCCTTTCCTATTACTGCTTTAAAAATTGTAACCGGTAACCCTCTACTTTCTGCCATGTTGATGAAAAGAAGAGGGAAAAAAAGAAGAAGATGAAAGTGGCTGGTTTACTCCTTCATTCTTTTAATCTGTATGGCTTGATTCTGCAGGCAGAATACCAAGAACACTTGAAAGAAGTGGAGGAAGTGAAAGCTGGTATGCCTTTAGTGTGTGTGAATCATGATGGTCAGGGTGATGGACCAACTGTTAAGGATATCCGTATGGAGAACTTCAATATATCTGTCGGTGGTCGTGAACTTATTGTTGATGGTTCTGTCACGCTTTCTTTTGGAAGACACTACGGTATGCTTGATTATCTTATTGAAAAATAGATGAAAACTCATTCCTATGTACTTTGATTTTGCATTTTCTTAGACCTTTTAGTATCAAGTAGTTTGTATCTGATCTATATGGTATTACTCCCTCCTTGCTGATAAGAACGACCCACTTTTGCAGAGTCAAATCATGAGTTATGACATCTATCAACATGTTAGTATATAGAAATAATTCGATTTCTGTCTAAATTGATAAAGCTTATCTAAAAGAATGTTAAAAATAATAGTTTGGAATTTGAGAAGTTGGGATGTTAGTCGAAAATTCACATCAGATTGGACAATACAAGATTGACCTAGTTTATATTCATTCATTTAGAAGTGTTGGGGAGAAAAATTTTCCATCAAGGGGAGAAGTCAAGAATATTGGGTTGGGCTAAAAGGAAAATATGCCATTTATCAGAGGGTGCGAGTGTCTATCTATCTTGATAAACATTTAGGGGTCGTTTGGTAGGATGTATTACATCTCTAATACATGTATTAGTCATGGTATTATTTAATCCTTTATTTGGTAGGATTTTCAGCCTGTGTATAACTAATCTATTAGCTATACACCCTATTCAGTATTATAAGTTGTATAACTAAGACATAGCAAATTATGGTATTAGCAATATGAGGGCTATTAATACATGGATAAGCATGGTAAAAGACATAATTGCCCTTAATAAACCGAACCAAACAGTGGATAAGAGATAATCTCGCATTATCAATCCTAGTATTACTAATACATTCCATTAATCTACTCAGTGCTATTTTATACACTCTACCAAACGATCCCTTAGTGTCTTAAGCAAGTAAGTCATCATGCACACATCCATTATTTTGTCACTGGGAAGAAGACTGGAATACATGAATTGGCATAAATGCCAAGGGGGTGAAACTTGGGGGAACATATTTCGTCAAACAACAACATAGGCTATAGCCAGTGTAAATTGGCATTTTTTGCTGTTTATTTATTAATTAAATTTATGACTTTCTCAAAAAAAAAAAAAAGAAGAACATAGATTATAGCCAGCGGCGTAGTTATGTTTTATGCATCCACGGCCTTACCTAAATCTCTAATTTGGATGCAGGTCTTATTGGAAGAAACGGTACAGGGAAAACAACTCTCCTGAGGCATATGGCTATGCACGCTATCGATGGTATTCCCAGGAACTGCCAGATATTGCATGTTGAGCAAGAAGTGGTTGGTGATAATACCTCAGTTTTGCAATGTATTCTTAACACTGATATGGAGAGAACCCAACTTCTGGAAGAAGAGGCTCGTCTGCTTGAATTACAGGTTAGAAACAGATCAATGGCTAAGCTTTTATGTCATATTATACTGTTTATTTTTTAATATACCTTTGTATTTTGTTCTCATTGGATCAAGTATATTCCCATTCCTTGGCATTTTCATGATTTTCTAGAGAGTGACCGACTTAGAAGGCGAATCTGCAAAGAGTGATAAGTTGAATGGAGGTATCGACAAAAATTCGCAAGCAAAAAGGCTTGAAGAGATATACAAAAGACTTGATTTTATTGATGCTTACTCGGCTGAGTCACGTGCAGCAACTATACTATCGGTTAGTTTGACTTGGACTAGTAATCCGATTTGCAAGCTTTTGATGACATCAGTCTCTCAGTAACTGTTGAGAAAGTTTGTTCACTTTATGTATCTTCTTGATGCTCTTTTTACTGAAACCACTTGCTTCATAAAATAAAGTTTATTCACTTTATACACTATGTTTAATTAAAACAGAGTTTGCATTTGATTTATAATATCGCACACAAATGCTGTACAATAGAGTTTAATTTATAATGTATGAGCAAGATTCAGTCTACTAATTCATGTACCTGGGATACCTGTTCCTTTCCTTCTGTTTCTACCATGATTATGCTTCCGCCTACTTTGTCTAAGGAATATGTTTTGGATATGGCTCGAAAGTATGGAAGCTAGTCTCAAGCTAATCTTGCTGTTTTTGCCTCTTCTTAGAGTTTGAGTTGTCTAAGCTTCTGTCCTAACTTCACGTTATCCGAACTATCTTGCTGTTTTGGCCTCTCCTTGGAGTTTAAGTTGTATGTTGAAATTATTTTCTCTTATAATTTAATGTTGTCTTGTCGTTTTATGCTTCTATTTCTGAATAGATGTATTGTCTTCTTATATTTGTATAGATTCAGGCTTCATAACTTCGGCGTTATACTCTTTATACGTTTAAGCTGTGGATCTGTGTACTAACATCTTAAACAGGAAGTTGTGAATGGGGGAATATGCTAGAAGTTAATCTATCTCTGGCAATTGAAAGTTAGAACTCCTTTATTTAAGAGGCTGGGTTTTATTCTGCTGTAGTTTTGGCGTTCTTCAAGTTGGATGCTTGTCCACCTCAATTTTTCTTATGATGTTTTGCCTATTGATCGTTTGTGTTCACACCAGTTGTAATGTATAGTCTAGTTCTCATTGGTGGCTATTACTTCCAGGGTTTGAGCTTCTCTCCAGAAATGCAAAAGCGAGCAACCAAAACATTTTCTGGAGGATGGAGAATGAGAATCGCTCTTGCTCGGGCATTGTTCATTGAACCTGATCTATTGTTGCTTGATGAACCCACGGTGTGTTATTTCTTCTCGAGGATGTAGATGTACAGCTATTTAAATAATGAACTTGTGTTTTCTTTTGCATGAAGAAATCATAGAACTTATGTTTTCCTTCCTTGCAGAATCATCTTGATCTGCATGCTGTCTTATGGCTGGAAAGTTACCTGGTGAAGTGGCCGAAGACATTTATAGTTGTGTCTCATGCTAGAGAGTTCTTGAATTCTGTACGTCCTTTCTTCTCTTTGACCTAAAACAATAGTTGGGTTCAGTATGTTGATGTTTGTTTGACATCTCATAAACCTATCTTTGCTTCTTTCTTCAGGTAGTCACAGATATCATCCATCTACAAAATCAGAAATTGAGCACCTTTAAAGGAGACTATGATACATTTGAAAGGACACGAGAAGAACAAGTTAAGAATCAACAGAAAGCATTTGAGGCAAATGAACGTACAAGGGCCCACATGCAGGTCTTTCCCAATTATATTTACTTTTTTTTTTTTTTTTTTTGAGAATGATAACTTTAATTACATTCACTTTATTGGTAGACTATTTCAAACAGATTATTTGCGACCTTATTTGCAGATTTCTTGTCTCGCTGTTTAATACTTTGATACATTTTTTTGGCTATAATGTTGTGCAGACCTTTATTGACAAGTTCAGGTACAATGCAAAGCGTGCATCTCTTGTTCAATCTAGAATTAAGGTATGCATTGATTGCTGCTCCTATATATCTTGTCAATTTCCAGTTGTTATTGTTTTGCTCAAGTGATATAATCAGTTGCTTGATCCGATTGTTTAATAATTTAATTAGGTCCACTTTTGATTCCCTAGCATGCCATGATCAGTACCTGAATCGTTTTCCTTGAATTTGACAGGCACTGGAACGAATTGGTCGTGTGGATGAAGTCATCAATGATCCTGAGTACGCATTCATTCCTTTAACACATTGCTCCTATATGTTTGTGTATTTTAACTCTCTTATGATGTTTAACATGTTATAACCTGCATCGATAAAATTCCGATTTCTGTCATGTTGCATTTTTATAATTAAATGAACTCATGGTTATTTTGCATATGATGTATGCAGCTACAAGTTTGAGTTCCCTTCTCCTGATGATAGACCTGGCGCTCCTATTATAAGCTTCAGGTTAAACATCTCTTAGTCTGTGGCTAAGTCATTCTTGTGATCTCTTGTCAGACAGCAAATCTCAGCTAATTAACTTCTTACCTTATTTTAACTAATGCAGTGACGCATCCTTTGGATATCCTGGGGGACCAATATTGTTCAAAAATTTGAATTTTGGAATAGATTTGGATAGCAGAGTAGCAAGTAAGACCTTTATTGTCTACCAATCAAGTATTTTCAAGTTCTCTTAACTGGTGCAAACCTTTGTAAACTGTACGTATGGGTCAGTAATATGTCTCTCTGCATTTGACGTTGAGTTTTTCTGTTGGGAAGTAAAATTAGATCTCTCTATTTTTGAGTTAGGTAGTATGTGGTTTTGGCATGTGTATCTTTATAATTGTTTTTTAATCATTTTTACTGTTTTACATATCATGGACCTTGTCTCACCTTATGTATTTTCCAGTGGTTGGTCCTAATGGTATTGGAAAGTCAACAATACTTAAGCTTATTTCTGGGGAGCTTCAACCAACCTCGGGGACTGTTTTCCGCTCTGCTAAGGTAAGCTTTATTTGCCAAAAACTTGAGAGATTTTGTGGGTTTTTCAAAAAAAAATCACTTCCAACTTCTACTAGTTCTGTCCTTCACACCATATATTAATATTGTTCTGGTCAATTTGTGTTTCAGCCGTACATTCTCTCATTGCAATTCTTGTCACCTTTTAGTTATTAAAAGTCTATAGACTAATGATTCTGTATGAGCAAATGCTAGTGGTGTTCTTTTGACCTTATAATCATTCGTGCAGGCAAATGTTTCATTTTGCTCTATTCAGTTACTTGATCTTAATGCATTCTAAATGCTCTTCACTTTTTGTTTAGGTCCGCATTGCTGTATTTAGTCAGCATCATGTTGATGGGCTGGATCTGTCCTCAAATCCCCTCTTATACATGATGCGTTGCTTTCCAGTAAGTCTCCTAATCAATGATGTATTTTCTTGTAAATTCTAAAATGTGTGTGTAATAAGTTCTCTCTAAAGAAGGTGGGTCTAGCGGTTGATTTTTCTGAATTTATTTGTGTCCAAACTCCTGATAAGATATTTTTAAAGGTTTAATTGCTCTCTTACATCTGATATTGCCAAAGTGAATCTGCAAGTCATCTCTTTTAATGTATTGACCTTGCTCTGGCTTCCTGCAGGGAGTGCCTGAACAAAAATTACGTGGTCATCTAGGTTCATTTGGTATCACCGGAAATCTTGCTCTTCAGCCCATGTACACTTTGTCTGGTATGTTAGCATTCTACTTGTGTTTTTTTTTTTGATAAAGTAAATAAATGATATTAGAAAGCATCAAGAAGATGCAAAGTCACAAAGCACAATGTGCAAGAAAGCTGCTCCAAACAGCAATATATGGAGCTAGCTTGGCAAAAACTACTCTACTGTACTAGAGATATACTTGTGTTCTTGTTTAGATCACAATGATTCAGTTCCACCTTCTGTTATGTGTTGTCACTTGGGGTCAAGAGTTGTGGCATAATAACTTATAGTCCACATTTTGGATTGATCTATGGGATCTCAGGCGGCCAAAAAAGCAGAGTTGCATTTGCAAAGATAACTTTCAAGAAACCTCACATATTGCTTCTTGATGAGCCGTCAAATCATTTGGTAAGTTGAATTCTACTTGTTTTAGTTTCTTATTCACCATCTTTTCTTCATACATCCGTGATTTTCATGTCTTCTTGTTGCCGAATAACATACTTGGTAGGAGACATAGAATGCCCGAAAAAAACTGATGCGTTTGTGGGTTTTAGGAAGGGCCTGGTGTGGTTTCATTATTTTTTCTTGATGGCATTTAATTTCAACAGCTAAAGCAAAGGATGTACTTAGTGCTTCATTTATCCAAAGCTTCTTGCATATGCAATGGCATTATCTAATCGAGTTCTATGCAGGATCTGGACGCTGTGGAAGCCTTGATACAAGGTCTTGTCTTGTTCCAAGGAGGCGTCCTGATGGTACTATAAAACTTCTGTCAATTATTTTTTTGGCTAAATGGTAGCATGTTTTTGGTTTTGCTGGTGTTTAATGGAGCTGCTACGTGATGTTATTTACAGGTCAGTCACGATGAACATTTAATATCTGGCAGTGTTGATCAACTCTGGGCTGTCTCTGAGGGCAGAGTGACGCCTTTTGACGGGACATTCCAAGATTACAAGAAAATATTGCAATCATAAACACTTCTGCTGCTTTCTGAAGTGAACGAACTATAATTAGTTACTTATGGCCTAAACCCCTACTTTTATGCAGAGACCACATGTTCGATGTAAAATTTCGAAACCAAATTCTGAAGAATGTTCTAAAACAAATAGTGGTTTTCTGCTCCTACTTGCTTCTATTTACACTGTCCAAATTGGACAAAACATTTTCTCGATTTGATGAACTTTGGGCTTCAATTTTATATTAGACAAATCGATGAATTACGACAATTTGTGAGTCAGAGTGAAAGAGCAAAATAACCACCATCAATCAACATATATTTCCAATGTCATTGCTAAGGGCTATGGGTGGCAAATGGACGAATTAAACCAACATATGGACTATCAAAACAATGACAACTATACATCCAACTCAATAACTTACCTTAATCAAGTTAAGATCGAGTATATGAATTTTTACTAATAGTTAAGATCGAGTATATGAATTTTTACTAATATGTTCTTAGATACGAAACTATGTTCTTGCATACGAATCGAGGAAATCAATAAACGGAGATAGAACAAAACTTAATTGCGCATCCGGGGAATCGAACCCCGGTCAGTACCGTGGGAGGGTACTATGATACCACTACACCAGATGCGCTTTAGCACTCAATACTTTATGTCATAGTTAAAAAAACTTAAGGTGTAAACTTGAACTAATTTTTTTTTCTTCAAAAGGATAACTATGTTTAGTAACTTGAATAACTAATATGAGACGGAGGGAGAAGTGAAGCCTATTTTTTGGAGGGAGGATTTCCTACATTGGTCTTTCATGGTTGCCAATACTCTCGAAGAAGAGTTTTAACTACTCCCTGAAACACTTATTTTCTCCCAAAAACTTTGACTAAACAAGTTATATATTAATAGCCTTTTCAACTCAAAACTTCATATGCAAAAATAAGCTACAAAACACTATACATGACTAGCAAATGATGTAAAAGAAAATCCCTAATCTAAAATACACAGTTCACACCTGATGAAGTTATAGTACTTGGATTAAGCATTTCTCTCCCTATTTCCTACATTACAAAATTCAGCCTAATTAGAAAAATGGTAAATATAGGGCTGTTAAAATGCATCCACTTCCTTCAATCTGACTTGAACCTTTGGGTAGACTTCGCACGAAGTATGGTACAGTCATTCTAATCAACTCGTTCCTTCCAGCATACTAACATGTATAGACATCGACGAATAATGTACAACTTAGCTCTTTTATCTTTCAAAGTCTTTTTTCTTGTTATACAAACTCCGACTCTGGCTCTGGCTTTGGCTTTGGCTTTGGCTTTCGCATTGTTGGATGAAGTTGAAGTTTCTTCCATTTTTTGTGAATTGCTTTCAATTTGAGAATTACTAGTAGTTTCTTTTAGAACTTCCATGTGAGTTTATTTATACAATAAATATAAAAGGATGCCTCAGTTTCATCAGTTTTTTATATATAAGTTATATTTTGTTGAAGTCTTTATAGACCTTTTTTTGGCAGTAAACCAGGGGCCTTGTTTCCTGCTTTTCAGTGACTCTTTTCTTTTTTACTGCTGGCATTGCCAGTAAGCCTGCTTTTATTGTTAACTGTTATAATTAAATGGATGGTTGAGCTGAATTTAGATTGATTAAATTGTTCATTTGAGTTAATAAGAGTTGTTCGGACAATAAACACCCTTATTTTAAATCTGAAGATTGTGAGTTCGAGTCACCGAGAAAGCAAAAAGGTGGGAGCTCCTAAGAGGGCTAAGAAAATGAACTTGCTATTAATCCGTTCAAAGTTATTTGAGTTGTGCTAAGCAATTTTTATTATGATTAGATATAACATATCAAATAAGCAAAACTATTTTAACAGGGTTCTTTATAAGTTAATTTGAGCTATATATTAATTCAATTTTTGAAACAACGGAATTGAACGGACAAATTTGGACCATCTTCACGACCAATAAACTTGATTTTGCCCGTTTAAATTTAAACGGATTGGATGAGTATAATTTAGTAGACTAATTTAATTTATCATGATCAATAAACTTGATTTTCTGGTTAACTGTAGCTACCCGTAACTGTTGCTCCATTCTCGAGGACACAAAGGGGCTGTTTTGGATAGCCGTTCTTTTTTTATTTCACTATATTTTTCACTCTACAAAGTTCACACTTATCCTAAAATGACACGAGTCCATTCATTTGCAGTCAAAAGTTTCAGTGAGAAATAATGGAATTTTGGAATAACGATAAAATTATTATTATGTGATTATAATTTGTCCACGAATTCAACCTATGAATTCAATTAATGATGTCGTCAGGATTGATGGTCTTCCTCGCATAAACTTGAATTGCACGCGATCTTTACTCAAATCTCGTATAAACATAAAAAGATTCATGCATCGAACTGTTTATAAGCACATATATGATATACGATCCAATATATTCGCTGGCATTGAACCATTTGAAAGTTTATATAAAGCTATTATTTTCGGAAAAAAATCATAATATTAATACTACAATATAATACATTATAAAATAATACGAAAAAATTATTCCACTCAAACATGTGGAGAAAGATGATTAGAAGGTAGAATTTTAACTTTAGCCTAACTTTTGTTGAAAACTTAAAAGACTATATTTACCTATGCTTTCTTTTGTCATCTTCCCACTATGAGTCGACAATCATTATAAAAGAACTCCTTTTTTAGTATAGCTTAATTAGTAACCGCTGATTACATTATTCTTTAGGTTTAAAAATTTATATTAGTGCATTAAAGTTAAATCATGTCCCTATTTGGAATAAGAATACTAGTACTGATTTAAAACAAACACTACGCTATATATCAAATAACACAAAATCAAGAATCTTTTCTGTGTTAATGTTTTTTCAATTAATAACTTGAAAGGCCACCCATTTTATTAAGTCGTTATCTTTCGATATACCTGCAAAAAATCCCATTGCCGGCCTGTTGTTACCAAAAAAAAGACATTTTTTTCTATCACATAAATTAGTTATGGCATCAGTATTGAACTCTTTAACTTGTTATACAACATGGGTAAAGCTATAATTTTTATGATATTTACAATGTCTATGAATATGATTAAAGCTGAAACTTGCAAATCCATTGATAAGGGTCCTGTAATCCCAACAACCCCTTTAGTGATTTTTCTTGAAAAAGTTCAAGAAGTTGCTCTTCAAACTTATGGCCATAACAGGTTTGATGCTAAACTGTTTGTTGATATGTCACTGAGAAAGAATCTTTCAGAAACAATTGAAGCTTTTAATAAGCTTCCAAGAATTGTGAATGGTTCAGTATCAAAGAGTGATTTGGATGGTTTTATTGGTAGTTATTTGAGTAGTCCTGATGAGGATTTGGTTTATGTTGAGCCTGTGGACTTTGTGGCTGAGCCTGAAGGCTTTTTGCCAAAGGTGAAGAATTCCGAGGTGAGGGCATGGGCATTGGAGGTGCATTCACTTTGGAAGAATTTAAGTAGGAAAGTGGCTGATCATGTATTGGAAAAACCAGAGTTGTATACTTTGCTTCCATTGAAAAATCCAGTTATTATACCGGGATCGCGTTTTAAGGAGGTTTATTATTGGGATTCTTATTGGGTAATAAGGTTAGTATATTTCCTTGCCTTTTTGTTTTAAATACAGTTGATGGTCAAAAACACATATGAAGTATCACATTTTTTTGCGAGTTTGTTTAATTATGAGGTATACACTTCGTGTGATAATTATGGTAGGAAAGTTGAACACCTAATGATTCGGGTAGGGAAATTGCAAAAACGTGATACTTTAGGTGTTTTTTGATCGTTATCTTTTTTAAATACTGTTATTAACTTTAGTATGTGCTGTTTAATTATTGTTGCTTCTGCTTGGTTTTCATGAACTAAATTGGTAAATTTGAAGTGAAAATGTAAAAAAGGGAAATGATAGAAGTTCAGCTCACACTATTCACAAGATTCAATTGTGTTGCTTTCTAGGGAGGTCATATTGTTAAAATCTGGACTTTGATAAAGCTGAAATTAAGAATTAGTGTGAATGTACAGCTTTGTCCTCCGCAATGTTCCATTCTTTTGTTAGATCTTCAAGTATTGAGGTTTCTAAACACAACTTTACGTTCAGTTAATATAAGTATATACTTGAAACATGCCTTTTTGACTTGTAAGTAATGTTTTCTTTGTTCTATACTTACATTAACTAGTCGAATAACAATCAGTCTCATCCTCAAGTGTTTTGTATGAAGTGATGATGCTTGCAACGTTGCATTCTGCGGTACTTCCTGGAGTTTGTGTCCCAATAGTTCTCTTTTTCTATGAGAATGTCTTATGCGTTAAACATATTTGTTGTGATGCAGGGGTTTGTTAGCCAGCAAAATGTATGAAACTGCAAAAGGGATTGTGACTAATCTGGTTTCTCTGATAGATCAATTTGGTTATGTTCTTAACGGTGCAAGAGCATACTACAGTAACAGAAGGCAAGCATTCATACATATTGATTCATAAAACTTACAGCTTTTAAGATGCTTTAACTTGTATGTATTGCCTTTATGCAAAAGTTTCGGATTCTGGGGGGTATTTTAAACCAATTTTGAATGGTGAATTTTTTCTGTCAATAGAGCCAATAGAACGTGCAAGCCAGTTAACTTCTGAATTTGACCCTAATTGAATTGCATACATAAAATGTTGCAGAAGGTGGCAATATCTAATAACACACCTAAGGGTGTAGCCTAGTGGTCAATAGAATGTGTTGACAACCCTGAGGTATTTGGTATAAATCCCAAGAGGCAAAAAGGCTAGATGATTTTTTTCCACTTTTCCAAGCCGTGGTGGATAGAGTTACCTGTAGATACACTGGTGGGATGTAGCAAGTAGTTGGTGGAATTAGTCGAGGTGCGCACAAGCTACGCTTGACACCATTATTATTCAAAAAAGAAGAATTTGCAGAGGGAGTAATTGTATCTCTTTCATATCTTAACTATTTTTCTGGAAAATCAGGATGTCCTCTTGTATTTGGGTCTTTTTTTAACTGCAAGTTGTCCTCTCTCTAGCATTTCTGTTGTTTTCTTAAGGGGTGAGGGTGGGGTGTTGGTTAGTGGCTAGAAAACTTACTAGGACTGACTGTATGTTAGTTACTGTTGTCATCTATTTTCTCTTTTCATGCTATGCAAATTCTTATTATATCTTATGTTTCACGTGTTCAGTCAGCCTCCTGTCCTGGCTGCGATGATTGTCGACATATTCAATCAGACAGGTGATTTAGATTTGGTTAGAAGATCCCTTCCTGCTTTGCTCAAGGAGAATCATTTTTGGAATTCAGGTACTATCTTGTTTTTTGTCGGTTCCTATTAAATAGTCTGATGCCTTTACTTGTGAATTTACAATAGTTTTTAGGCTTTGTTATGGTTCTTTTGGCTGAATTGCGTTTTGTTGTGGAAGCCTACGGGGAAGACTTTACTCATTTGTCATTGTCCACTTATTTGTTTGTTTAAGGAATACATAAGGTGACTATTCAAGATGCTCAGGGATCAAACCACAGCTTGAGTCGGTACTATGCTATGTGGAATAAGCCCCGTCCAGAATCATCAACTATTGTAAGGCTCCGCAACTCATATTCCTGACTTGGTTTTATCATGACCTTTGTACAAGGGTAAATTACAGGTTCTTTTTTTACTTTTTAATTTATATAGGACAGTGAAACAGCTTCCGTACTCCCAAATATATGTGAAAAAAGAGAATTATACCGTGAACTGGCATCAGCTGCTGAAAGTGGATGGGATTTCAGTTCAAGATGGATGAGGTATCACATTTCAGAAATTACAAAGCAGTGTTATAGTTCATTTATTCTCATTATAGTTTGATAATTCAAAGAATGACGGGTTTTAACTTCTATTGCAGCAACGGATCTGATCTGACAACAACTAGTACAACATCAATTCTACCAGTTGATTTGAATGCATTCCTTCTGAAGGTAATGTGTGGAATCTCTGAAAATTACACCTTAGAAATAGGAACTTGCATATAACCTGGCTTTTAAATTTGTCTAATAGATGGAACTTGACATAGCCTTTCTAGCAAATCTTGTCGGAGAAAGTAGCACGGCTTCACATTTTACAGAAGCTGCTCAAAATAGACAGAAGGCTATAAACTGTATCTTTTGGAATGCAGAGATGGGGCAATGGCTTGATTACTGGCTTTCCAACAGCGAGACATCTGAGGTGGTATATCTTGCATCAAGTCTTGCATATGTCTTCTCACTTTGAAAAACTAAAGAATTCTAACTTTTGTTTCGTTTAATTGTGATTTTTTAGGATATTTATAAATGGGAAGATTTGCACCAGAACAAGAAGTCATTTGCCTCTAATTTTGTTCCGCTGTGGACTGAAAATTCTTGTTCAGGTTTGCATCTATCTGTAATGCCGTTTCCTCTGTACTTTCCCATTCTCGGAGACTTAAACTGTGGAATTTTGACTTTGTATGTCAAACCAAGCTCCAACCATCTGAATGATACATTTACAAAGATAATACCTATAACATTCAGAAAGAAAGGAAGAAACTGAACTTAAAACACATGCAAAGCTTATCACCGTTCATCGGGTACGTCTAGTAGAGTTAGTTGCCCTCGTAAAACTGCTAAAATTTTGACCCTGGACTTGTTTGGACTGTCCATGATGTTCTTATTAGTTTTTCAAGAAATAAGCCAATGCCTCATCTCGTTTTGGTCCCAAAATCAGTAGACTTTCTAAGTGATATTTACCGATATAGACATTACTACTTGAGCATATAATGATGTTTTTGCTTTGTTATGATTGAAGATAATAATATCACAACTCAGAAAGTAGTTCAAAGTTTCATGAGCTCGGGCTTGCTTCAGCCTGCAGGGATTGCAATGACCTTGTCTAATACTGGACAGCAATGGTACATTGCTTACCTTAGCTCTCACTGAAATAAAGGAAAGAATCATGATACTACAGTGCCTTTCAATCTTTTATATCTCATATTTGTCTACAACAGGGATTTTCCGAATGGCTGGCCCCCCCTTCAACACATAATCATTGAAGGTCTCTTAAAGTCCGGACTAGAAGAGGCAAGAACCTTAGCAAAAGACATTGCTATTCGCTGGTTAAGAACTAACTATGTCACTTACAAGAAAACCGGTGCTATGTATGAAAAATATGATGTCACAAAATGTGGAGCATATGGAGGTGGTGGTGAATATAAGCCCCAAGTAAGTGCATGATGCAATTTTGGTACCTGAAATATATTAGTTAACAAATATTTTGATTAATCTCCTTGGAAAAGCAAATAGCTTGTTTCATGAACAAATTATTTTTCATTTACATTTATACACAGTTCTAGCCTCTTGCAGAATGCAGGGTAAGGCTGCCTACAATAGACCATTTTGATCCAGCCCTTCCTTGGACCCCGCGCATAGCGTAAGCTTAGTACACCGGACTGTCCTTTTTTACATTTTACACACAGTTCTAACAGTTTGTTGTACTAGAGCTCTCCCTGTTCAAGAAGAAATATTAATTGTCAAAGTGATATAGATAACATTTGCATACTCAAAAGTTTTTGGTTTCACTAATATGTTATGTTATAGCTATGTTACAAGGTTTTAGGTGTACTTTGAATCATACAATAAAAAGATTCTACTCTCGATAATCCTGAAAGTTTTGAGATGTAATCCTAGTTGGACATGTGTTACTGAACATGGGAACAGAGCTATAGTTCTACTTGCAGGTTTGGCAAAACCCATAGATTCGGTTCAGACCCAACATTATCCAGAACTCATTGTCTTTTAATTAATCCAGGATCTATAAACTCAACTCAAAATTCTGCCTTCGACTCTGACTGTACTAGACATCATATTGAGCACACTGAATCCATTTTACTTTTAAAATGACTAATACTTGTGTCTGAATGCAGACGGGTTTCGGATGGTCAAATGGCGTTGTACTGGCACTTCTAGAGGAATTTGGATGGCCTGAAGATTTGAAGAATGACTGCTAATGAGCAAGTAGAATAACCAAATGAAACATCATTGAGTTTTGTTTTCCTCTTCTGTTAAAATAAGCTGCAGTGGTTTTGCTGATAGTTTATGTTTTGTATTATTTCATAAGGTTTTGAACCATATCAAGTGATATCACCATTTGTTCGGACTCTTCGAACACCATCAAGTGTGGATCAGATTTTTGTAAAAATAGTGCATTTTTGAAGAATCCGATAACATAGACCAACATGGATCTATTAAACAGCTTACTAAATGAACATATTAATTTATTTGTACGACCCTTCTGTCTTTTAAACTTTCACATGCAGTATGCTTCTCTACCTGCACAAGGTAAAAATGCACATACGTAGGACTAAATACGAAAATCCTTAGAATTCAGATATATCCGGCACAATTTGAAATATATCGTATTTTAAAAGATGTTTATTTGAAATTCAAAATCTTTTTATGGAGTTTTAATTTTATCTGTTCAAACACCATAATAGTTTGAATTCACTAAGTTCAAATCTCACTATTTGCCTTTTTATCTAAATTGAAATGGTTTAAAACAATTTCTTGAAATGTCCATGTTTTTCCTCATTTACCAAATTTCATGTGGTTTTTCTTTACCAGGAAAATTTTCCAAATTAGTTCATTAGTCATATCTCCAACTAATTAAAGTTTTTTTTTTTTTAGAAAAAAAAAATTAGTTGAAAAGAAAAATACATAATCGAGTTTAATGATTAACTTGCTTTTTACCCAAAGCATAGTAATAAAATCATGAAAACTTCCCCACTACTTAATTTAGAGGTGAAATAATTAAAACCAAACAAAAAAAGTAAAAACAGATTAGACAATTCAGCAAAGGAGTAATCATATAACTTTCTGGTAGTCAATTTAAACAATAATGTGACAAAATAAAGGAATATTTTAAATAATTTTCAAAATTTATAGCTTCAAATTTTTCATAAGAAAGAAAAAAAAGGAAATTTGCTTTAAAGCTTGGCCCTCAGATTGAAATTAAGATGAAGTGAATAACTTGCTTTTTTATGGTCTTATCTACTTCCTCCTTTCCATATAAGTTGTCGTTATATATCGACATTACTAAATTATTCATTCCAAAATAATTATCAATATAGAATTAATTTTGAAAAATTATGTTTTGCTTTTAAAATTACATCGAAAGAGTTGAGAAAATTTTATAAAAAATATTTTTTATTTATAATTTCTGAAAAAATGAATGAAAGAAAAATACGACAACTAACATAAAATGAAGGGAGTATTAATTTGCTTTTTCTCTTTTTTTTGGTTGACTTGCTTAAAAGAGAAAGGGAAATGTTAATCCTTCATTTACATTGGAAATTGGCCATTGCATTATATGATGCCAACCTAACACTAAAGTCTTGTTATAGAGAAAATAATTTAGTGACAGCTCAATCCACTAAACCAATAAAATTTTCTTATAAATCAAACAGCTATATACATGATATATCCCCACGAGCATAGTGTAAAAATAATAATCATGGTTTGGTTAAATCAAATCAATGTTTTTTAATTGTTGATTTCATTGATCCCTTGATTGGGTACAAAGAACTAGTCATAACAGTGATGTTAATGAAATGGCAAGTCCAATCATAAGTTTGTAGAATCGAATAAAATTAAATACCTAATAAATTTCTTTTTTTGCATTTATTTTGATGACACAAGGCAAATTTAAAAAGATTGTCATATGAGAATTTTCGAATTTATACTTATCTTCAACTATATGAAGTAATTTTTTTTTGTTTTTAAATGTCTAAATATCATTCTCAACTTTTAAAGTTGATATGTCGTTATAAGATGATGTTAAATAATGGATCTTATCAACGTCAGAATAATAATAATAATAATAATATGTAGCTAGCAAATTTTTTTATTTTGCCTTTTTTGATGTCCTTGATGGTCGAAGACATTTTAAAAGGTTGCTCTTTCGTCCTTCACTTCTAATGTTACATTGTTAGAAGGTGATATTAAATGAAAGAATCTTATCAACATACATAAAATAATAAGTTATAAGTTAAATCAATAATTTTTTAACTTAAAATTCGACGAATTTAAAATTCTAAATTTATCTCAATATTACATTTCTTTAATTAAAGAAATTTTAGTTAAGGATTAGTGAACTGTTCCAAAGACAATGGAGCTAGTTGTCTCCCCCTCTTTTTTCCAACATCAGTAGAATGAATTGAAAAAAAGGTTAATAATTAATTAAGTTAATTAATCTTTATGCTAAAATTAATTGTGGATAGCAATACGTAAGAGATGATCTCAGCAGATACATGCATAATTTTATGTTAGTGGTAGGGCAATTGATTATATAAATAATGATTATTCACTTTAACCAACACTTACAAAAGCCTAATTTTTTGGAGATTAGCATTAAAAGATACTGAACATGTTTGTTTAGGTACTAAATGATATGAACTTAATATTATAAATATTATTTTAATTTTTACCCAATCAGCAGTTAGCACCCACAGAATTGGAGGGTTGGGTTTGGTAATCTCTGAGCATTATGTTGATTTTTTGAGATTAAGCTATTTAATTAGTGACTTTATGACTAGATAAACCAAATTGCTTTTTTTTTTTTTTACATTTTCATTTCTTTAATTATCTCTTCCTTCTTTTTGTTTTGTTTTGTGTGCTTGCTTGATTTACTTAATTGTTGATTTATATTGCTTTTCAAATTAGATTTAAGGGATAACAACACTTAGTAATTGGTATATGTTGTTTTCAATCCTTTGTAATTTTTTACTCGATAATATATTTAACGTTTAATTGATTAAAATATGTGTTTTGGTCTTTTAGAGTAGAAAAAATATTATATTTGATTTTATAGAATGATAGTATTAACGAATATGAAGTAATATAAAATCTAACATAACACTTGAGGATGGAACGATTAATATTTTGGTTAAATTTGTGAATATTCACAAGCAACTGGGCTAGAACAGCGTAATTCATAAAATTAAAAAATTTAATATGCTTAGTCAGATATTATAATGATTATAATAAAAATTTATCAATAATAGAGGGCCAACAAATAATATACTATCAATGTTAGATTTAATTAAAAGGCATTATTGTCATAGGAAATATATAGTTGGTTTAGTAATTTTGGCTTCTTGTTCCTTTTGTTTTTATCTTAATGAAGTTAGATTACAAGAAATAGTAGTTTAATTATTATAATTAATTAAAATTAGCATTTCCTTGAAAGTAGACAAATGATATCAGTATAATAGAGGCTTAATTCATAAGAAAATAAAAGGATGATTAATTTATATATCCTTCAATAATTTGCATAACTAAAAGGGCATAATTTATCATCATGGAAAGGTGGTTGTGGATGCAATATAGTAGATTAGTCAAATCAAAGGATGATTAATATAATTGGGGAAAAAAAAAGATAGAAAGATTCCAAAAATTAAAACCTTAGTTTATTTTTTTACTTAAAAAAAAACTAATTAATTTCAAAGAAGGGTCCAATGCAAGATCTGGGGCTCCCACATAAAAAGAGTGGCAATGATTGAAGTATGGTAGTAATTGAATGGCTCCATTTTGTGTTGCTTTCATTTTAAAATACACCTTTTTAATTTGAAATTTCAGATTTTGTGGATGTTTATATATAAAAAAGTTAGTGGAAAAACTATGAAAATTGTCCATTAGCATATGGAGTGGAGTCCTATATATTTATTTATTTTATTAATCCTAAGTTTCTTTCCTCAATATATGCATGCAGTCAACTATTTGAGGCTCTTTGCATATTTAACTTGAGCTAGGTTGAAGCATGTTCTCTTTAAATAGGGAATCAACTTTCGTTTGGACTTACGATTCAGATCATAAATTTTAAATTTTTACTAAAAACATGATTTGGGATCCCAAACATGCTTTTAATATTTTTGGTCTAAAACTTGATTTATAAGTTTATTTTTTATTTAAGAAAATAAAAAAGATTCATTATTACAAATTTTGAAGAAAAAAAAATTCGATGCTCTACATAAAGAGATTATTTGTACCATGTGAAAAAATAACTAGTTAATACTGTTATTGAGTAGTGAATCTTTATAAAATTATACGAATTTGAAAATCTGAATTATAAATACTTATTTGAAAAAAATATATAGAGATATATATACACATATTATATATGATCTATGTTGTTCGGAATATTCTTAAGTCTTGAAACATTTTTTTTCTTGGTCAAATTCATACTATAAATGATATATCTCTACTTATTCTATTGAATATACATTAAACATATCACTATTAATTGTTTAGAGTTGGTGTTTGTGTTAACCTGTAGATATCTTGATCAATTTTAAAATTATTTCACATTACAGAAATACTTGAATGACTTTACTCATTAAAACTTTAAAATATAGGAAAACAAATAAACTAGAGATGGAGTATTTGTTATTGTGGGAACATTCTAAAAGAAAGCATGCATAATTACTCAACCCATTGGATTCCCCAATATTTTCTTTCTTCTTGTCCCAATTAAGCAGTACATTGCATGGCTTTCAATGCAAGTCAAAGGGGGAATGATGCATTAAAATAGATTCATCAAACCCAATGTTCAAATTCAAACACAATTAATGTAGAAATAAAATATACTCCATATATAGTAGCTCCTTAGTTTTATTTTATAGAGTAATAAATTAGTAATGTTACGATTTAAGAAAGTATTCGACTAATTTAAATTTATATTATGAAGATTATGGTAAAAGAATAAATGTTTTTTATTCAGGATTTAAATTTAAATTTTTTTCACGATGTCAGATTTTTTAGTGATAAAAAAAGGTGTTTATAAACACACTAAACAAGAAGCATCATCTTCAAAGCTAGGAATTGCACCTCAATTACTTAATCTTTTATAAATAAACATATTTTTATGCATAGACATACATATTATGAGTTGGTCCACCTTTGAGAGTTGAACAAATAATGGTCTATGAATGGGAAAATTTTCAAGAATCTCATTTTAATTACACTACTACATTATAGGGCATTTCCCTATGTGGGAATCTAAGTTGTTAGTCAAAACTTTTCCCATGTGCTCTTATTAGAAAATTCATAATATGATTTCTTTGTATCTATGACTTGCTTCTTCAAAAGCATACAAATCTTCCTTTTGAAAATTAACCACTCTTTTCATGTTTAATGTTTTTTTTTCCTTTAATAAGAGTAGGGGTGGGGGGTTAACTCAGTGTGAAGTGTATGTTGTACCCTTTCTAGAAGGCTATATGCTCCAATGTGTATGGGTAAGTAGTTCTTGTATAATTTTACTTGTGACTTATTGTAATTTATTTCGATTAAAAAAATACTTGTTTTACCTAAACACTTTTTAATAGTTGATATTTTAATTTAAATATCTTTTTTTTTATTCCGAAATTAAAAAAGTTTATGAACTTAGAAAGTTACAAACTTAAAGTAAGTGTATAAAAAATGAACTTTGGGCTAGATTATATATAGCTAGACCAGATAAGTAGAGTGTGAATAATATTATATGAGGGTCAAACATGGAGTAAATAAAAAATTGAAAATACCATGATATATATTAGTACTATTTAATAATTTAAAACTTGGTCTAACTCAAGTAAAAAATTATTTCATGAAATAATATTCTTATAATACATCGCACCATCCAATACCGATGAGACTTCCAACATAAGCATCACCTCGTTTATTATTTAGCCTTTGTATCATACATAATTAATAAAAGCGAAAATCAGTTTCTTATTAAGAATTTATCTATTTCAAGGTTCAAAATCAAATTTTTAAAAAGTAATTAATACGAAAAATTTTCATCCATCCTATCTTTTTTTAACTAAAAGAAAGTTAACAAGACGTGTTGTATACTATGACATGAACAATCAAACAAAATTGTGGTCATACAAATTAAAATAACAGTAGCAAATATCCTTACGGAATGAAAAAAACCTGAAATTTGTGTAAACAACAAAAAGGGCATAGTATTTTATTGCTAAATAAACAAATTGCTTTTTCTAAGCTATAAATATAAATAAAAGTACACTCCCCTACCAACTAAAAATCTAATCGTATATTATGTAATCTTTAATTAGAAAACTTATTATTAAATTATTTATCATAAAAAATATTTTACATTATTTATCATATAAAATTAATTTAATACAAATATAAAATATCGAAAAAAAAAAGGAGGTCCCCCCGCAGCAAGGCACGGGGATTGAAGAAGTGCTACAAAAAGCTGCATTTTCGTGGCTTCTTTTCCTTTTAATAAGTAATATATTTATATATATATATATATATATAAAAAAAAAGGTCCTACCAATCTTTTTATTATCTCAACTAAGTTGCAAACTCACAAAGGACAATGCCAAACGTGAAGTTAAATAATCATTTAATTCTCTTTTTAGTTAAGTATTACTTAATAAATAAATAAATAAAAGGTTGATTTATGATAACTAAAAGCTCATTATACATTTGGATCGTAGCGTTTTCTTGCTAGATTACAACCATTATGTATTCATCATATTGGGATCTCATTAGATTCATGATTGGAAGGTGATGACTATATATTCTTCTAGTTAACATAAAGTAGTAAAGTACTTTACCTCCTTAATTTATAACAATAAATCAAGTTGCTAATATGAATTAAATTATTTTCCCATATAATTGTTGTTATTAGTAATATGTATTACCTTCAAAGGAAAGGGAAGAGATTAGAATTGTCATTTACCCCTTCAATATCTTATACACGAAATTATTACTATTTAAAAATTTAGACGATGAAAATAATTTTTTCAATAGTTACAGGGAAAAATTATCTAATTACACAAATATTTTTATTATATTTATGACTTTTTTCTATGATTTGAAATAATAATATATCGCTTCACTATTTCATGTCAAATTTCAAGTTAGACAATACACCTTGATACATATTTTATTGCTATCAAACACGCTGAAATAGGGAGAGAGGGGAGAGAGAAGTTTTTTGTGTATTTCAAATACATGCAAATCACACTAGATAAATGTATTTGACATGTATCATGGTTACAATGTATCTAGAAAAAAATTACACATAATTTTGACCACATGTATATGAACATATCTGGACGCACTAATACATATATTTGAAGTCCAAATTATTATAAAATTCATATTATTACATAGCATATATATAAATAATTACCTCCTAAACTAGTGATATTTCTATAAATTATCATGTATATAAAATATCTGAGTCAGCTTACGCCATAAGAACCAGATTTTCTAGTATTATATCTCCAAAAGAAATCGAATATTATGATTATTATCTTTCAAACCTTTTTTTTTTTAGAAGGATAGAAAAAAAGATATATTTTAATAAAAATATAAAAATAAAGTTTGAAAGTGAGAATGATTGACCAGTAACTTTACTATCCCTTCGAGGCTGTAGATTGACTCATCTCCACCCTCACGTGCGATTCTTCTTTGACGATAAGATTAGATTATTATTATAACGATTAATTAATTAGTTAGTTATTATAATGATTAATCAATAAATTATTATATTATTGATTAATTATATGTAGTAAGTAATTTTATTATTTAATTACTCGTAAATGTCCTCTACAGTTCATCTTGACACCTGTGCCACCTCCTTTAATAATCGCCGACTATTGCTATTGGCCAATTTATTTATTTTTATTTGGCTTGAAAAAATATTAACAGAATCCTTTATGATTGTTCATTGCTTTAATGATGGTATTACAAACTTTAATCAAAAGGGATTTGACTAAAAGTGCAGATAGATGCTAGCATCAACAATTTTAAAACATGTTTATAAATTCATAATCATAAAAAAAAAACAAATTTTTATTAATATTAAAAATGCCAAAGTAGACTAGTTCTCTGCGCCAAATAAATCTCACATTAGTTAGTTTTCAGTAATTCTTTCTCCAAAATATATATTATTAATGTTATAGTTTATTTAAAGAAAGATTATATATACTATTTCTTTTTGATGGACACATATATATTAATCGTAAGTTAGCACTTAATAATTAAGCAATAAATGACTTATATCTTTAAATTTATCGTTTTAATATTGTTTTTTTACTACTAAACTGTCTAAAGTATGTGTAAATCAATTCCAAAACTGTAAAAAGTGGTTAGGGGTAAAGTTTGTTAAGATTCTAATGACTATTATAATTAGTACTCCTACTAAATACAATTAAAAAATTAATCTCAATCAGTGACAAAGATGTAATCCTCTATTAGCGTCTTAAATGATTCCCTTAATCCCTACCATCCCCTTATTATAAAATTCCCATTTCCTCTTCCTCTTTTTTCCACACAAATCCATTAGCCTCCACAATCTCCATAACTATTCTCTCTCTATCAGTTTCTCTGTATACTGCTTCTTCTCTTTTTAGAGTAGAAAATCGCAGGCCTATAGTTGTACTAGTTTCGCCTTTTTGTGTTCTGAATCACTGCAAAGTGTGTAAGGTTTCGGCTATCGCATCAACAACAGTCAATAGCAACTACCCTTTCTTTTTTTTCGTTTTCGGTTTTCCCAATTGTTATGGTGTATGGACCACTAAAACTGCAAAAAGTTGTTTTCTGTGAAAGCAATTTCTGGAAGGAAAATCAAGCATAGTGTGTTTGTTGTACAGCAGTACTGTAGTTACTAGTAACAAACCACTGTATCACATAGAGAGCGTGAAAAATTAACCGAAAAAATGCTTGAAACGGTGAAGTACTTGCTTGGTTCCGCCGGAGCTAGCGGTTACGGTTCAAAATCCACTGCTGAGAACGTCACCGAACAGTCTCCTGATCTTCGGTCGGTCACCGCTATTATCACTGGTAAGGATTTTCATTGAAAAAAATTGATTAAATGAAATTTTATCTCATTTCTGATCTGAGCATGTGATATATGCAGGTGCGACGTCAGGAATTGGATCAGAGACGGCGAGAGTTCTGGCAAAACGTGGTGTTAAGCTGATTTTACCGGCGCGTAGCGTAAAAGCGGCAGAGGAAACAAAAACTCGAATCCTATCTGAAGTGCCGGAGGCGGAGATTATCGTTATGGCTCTCGATCTTAGCTCTCTGAGTTCCGTACGGAATTTCGTCGCTGAATTTGAATATCTGAATTTTCCTCTCAATCTTCTCATGTAAAGCTTCATTCACTATAATTAACCTCTTTAGTTCCGATCAGCTGTGTATATTAGTGATTAGTTTTCTAATTTTATTTTGAAGTCACGTTTTATCTGTTTGTTTGCAGAAACAACGCCGGAAAATTCGCTCACCAGCATGCCATTTCTGAGGATGGAATTGAGATGACTTTTGCTACTAATCACTTAGGTAAATTTTCAACTGTTTTCTCTCTCGTTTACATGCATGTGAAAAAGTTTTTTGATACCGATTAAATTAATCATTCATTTTTAAAAATTTATGTGTGCAAAACTTCAGGCCATTTCCTTTTGACAAAGCTTTTACTGAAGAAGATGATCGAGACGGCTAATGAAACGGGCGTTCAAGGAAGAATAGTGAATGTATCCTCAAGCATCCATGGCTGGTTTTCCGGCGACTCGATTCAGTACCTCCGACTGATCACTAAAGACAAAAGGTGAACTTTATTCATTATTATCTCTTCCGTAACCGTTTTGAATAATCGGGGAAAAGTACAATGCCTTACTTTCATAGGACTTTGTACTGAAATAAATGCATTATTGGTAGAAGATAATATAGGATTTCAAAGTATAATATATATTCGTGTATTCACTAGTATTTCTGAAAATAAAATATAATATTTGTATATTGAAAGACGTTTTTATAATATTATATATACACGGACTGCTGGCCTCTTGCAATTTTTTATTATCTGGATTTAAGATTTGACTATGTAAAAAATTCGCAAATTTTTTGAAAATTAAATTTATATCTATTATCATCATTGTATTAAATTAAATCTGAATGGATTTAGACTAAAATATATGATGTGGTGTTCAACCATGATTTGTTAGTGAACTTCAACTGACTTAACAAAAAAAACGTAGTTAATTATGCACAGTCGGAACTTAAAATATGGTTAAATCATTGCATCGGATGAATGAGGTTGTTTATCTTCTAGCAAGATGTCTCATTTTTGAGCTTTAAACGACGATTTTTAAAAAAAAATCATTTCATTATAAATACAAATTTAATCGAGTAACAAATTAAAATTAAAAAGACTATTGGAAAAGAAGTAAACATAATTAGCTTGATTTAATTGTAAAAGAGAGTAATTTGTCTTGTTATTGGACAGTCAATACGATGCGACACGTGCATATGCTCTCTCGAAGCTGGCTAATGTTTTGCACACCAAGGAGCTGGCTCGGGTATTGAAAGTAAGTCCAAAATTTTCTCTCTCCTTTTTTTTTAAAAAAAAAAAGAAAAAAGCTTTTCGAAAAAAAATGTTATTTATTGATTTAGGAAAAAGTGAAATTTGTTGGCTTGCTCCTGATTCATTAGAAGATTGAATTATTTGTTTGCGTTAAGATACTAGAAATTAAATTTAGATGTCTTTTTGTCTTTTAAATGTTGCAGAAAACGGGGGCAAATGTGACAGTCAATTGTGTTCATCCTGGAATTGTAAGAACTAGACTCACTAGAGAACGAGAAGGCCTCGTCACTGGTACTTCTTTTTTTCACCAACCATTAATTAAGTTGATTAAATTTTTTTAAGTAGATTAGATTGATCAAAATAATTTAGAAAATCAAAGTTTACAAAAACTAGCAGCGTGATTAGTTACCTCGTTTGACAAAATAAAGAAAAAGCTTGAATCGTGTGGTTTAAAATTTATAGTAAAATATATTATGTTCCAAAAAACTCTCAAATCATGTAAACTATCAGAATTAGGGAGAATAATGAACACATCAACTTATTACATTAAACCAATCCCATAACTCATGATTTTTGTTTTTTATAAATGCAGATCTGGTATTCTTTTTGACCTCAAAACTCTTGAAGACTATTCCACAGGTTAGTTTTCTCATACCCATCATCTCAAAATCTGCACCCTAAGGGAATGTAATATTTATATAGACATCAATGGTTGATTCTTTATATTGAAAAAAACATAACGATAAACTATATGCAAGCATGATTACTTATATGACGTTTATTGATATAAATTTCAGGCAGCTGCAACAACTTGCTATGTTGCTACTCACCCAAGACTTGCAAATGTGAGTGGAAAATATTTTGCAGACTGTAATGAAGTTTGTTCTTCAAAGTTGGGTTCCAATTCAACAGAAGCAGCACGCATATGGTCAGCTTCAGAGATCATGGTTGCCAAAAATTCAAATGCAAATTTAGATCCATTGGAGGCCAGCTTACTCTGACGCTCAAAGCGACTCGTTCCTTTGCTGCGGAGGATTTAAAACAGGCTATAAACAGAAAATAGTTAGTTCTTATATGGTGTAGGACTTCTGGCATAATGAGAAAGATATAAGTGAGTTCATGTATAAAGGAAAAGTTTTTGCAGCAACATATACAGTATATATATACACAAACCTAGCTAGCCAGGAGTATGTTCATCTATTTAGTAAGCTAAAAACTCCTATTATAATATGTACATTGGTTTTATTTGTTCGTTTAGTTTGTTAATGTTAAATTTTACCAGTCGTAATGGTTTGTCAGTTTGTTCTACATTTAATTTGGTGAAAAATTGTGATTGGGCAGTTCATTTTACATGTAATTGGTGTACACAGTTGTTATACTTAATTTAAAATGTTTAATTGTAGAATAACTCAATTTGCAAAAAATAATTAAAAGGATGTATTAATTTGTTTTTAGAGTAGGGCAAGAAATTTAAGAAAGATGGAATCAATAACATGGGTTCGTTAGTTTCCATGTGGGTGATAATTTTTATTTTCTGGGGTATCTTTGATGGGTTAATTAGGGGCCTACTAACATGTATCAGGTGCTAAGGCAAGCGTGTGTGGGAGCTGAAAAATAGTAGTATTAAATTAAAGGACAGAAATATCAGAATTATTATTTTCTAAAATATAAAATATACGTAAATGAAAGTGATCTTATGTATGTGTTTAAATTCGAATACGTGGATGTTGATGTAAAATTGATGAGTTCTTAAATTAAGCACATTCATTCAACTAATAAATTAGATTTATTGAGATTAAATTTTATATTTTAAAATTTAAATCTCGACTCATGCGAAGTAAAATATTTTATATTTTTTTAAAAAAATAAGTGAGAGGAAGATTCAAATTATAATGCAAAAATGCTTTTATAAATTGAGATCATGAATTTATCACCAAATTAAATGAACTACAAGCCAATTGAAATCTAAAATCGGTTTTAGGAACTACTACGTTGTAATTATTCTATGTTGGAAATAAACATAAAAAGTTTCTTGAGTAATAAATAATAACAAATCTTTTTAATATCTTGATTATTTAATTTGTGTCACTTGCTTTTCTTTTTATTATTTTTTTAAAAAAAAAGTACATTTCTAAATTTTGAAATAACTGACTTACACTTTCTATTTAATCCTTAACAAAAAGAACTTTTATAACCATATCAATTTTACATATTTAAGAATTAAGATCACAAGTTAGCATTAATTTTATTGTCATCTAAATGTTATGACATGCTAAAGTTCACTAGTGTCAAAATGCTCTATTTGTTCTTAAATTTCATATCGATTCAAATGAATTCACATAAGACAAAAGAGTAATTTTTAAATGAAAATAATCATATTTACACTTTTACTTTGAAATTTAATTTAAATAAATCCTCAAAATTTGAGTATTTGATTGTGTATAGCCTAACTATTACACTTTTGACCAATTACATGGACACATAGAGGATAATATATAATACATGTTTGAACACTCAGATCATGTATTCAAACTCAACCCAAAGTAATTTATTAGCTAATTTAATTCAAATTATGTCTCATAAATTGAAACGATTAAATATATTTTTAAAAATAGCCCATATTACAAGGATGGACGTTTGGAAATGGTGGACCTAATTTTACCACCCTTTAACCTAACAAGTTGATAGGAACCTCATCTTGTGCAATAATAATAAAACCAGCTTCTCTTCCACTTAAAGTGCCTCCTTCTCTGTATATATATTTTTTTCATAATTATGTTTTGATTCCACCACCTTCTATTGTCTCAATATTTGTGTGGTGGAACATATTGTACCCCTCTCAACTTTAATCTATTTAAATTGGGGAAAAGGTAAATTTTGTTTGATATGATGTTTCCTTTTTAATTGTTGGAAAGATATATGAGTTTTATTTCTTTTATGTCACTATTTTCTTAATGGTTAATTACTAGTTAATTAACCATTAACTAAATTGGTGGACTTGTGCTTATAGTCGACACCTTAGCTTCGCTCCGGTTCCATTGGATCATTCTGAATTTGAATTAGAGTCTTCACTTTGGAATAAATTATTATATTCGTGATTCAATTAATCGAGTTAATCTTACAATGTAATTAAAAAGATACTTTATTTATAAAAGAATTACTGATCAAAGTTCATCGTTCACTAATAAAATTGTAAGAATTAAATTTTAAATCGATTGGTCTTTAACTTTTATCTGGATGATTTGAATTATTGTCCTTTAACAATGGAATTTATGTCTAGTGGGATATGATTTGTTTTATGGGAAAAAATCATACGCGACATAACTCGTGAGATATTATAATGCAAAATATAAACTTAATCTATGTTAAAGGGTTATTACTGTTTGTTACGAAGGACAAAAATTTAAAAACCAACACATAATAATAGGTATAGAAGTGCAAATGACCTCATCCAACGGGTAACCTTGGAATGGGCTCTCTTGAGAATTAACTTAAACGGTCTTCCACCTAACTGATCAAACTAAAATGTCCAACGAATATATAATTTGTGTATTATCATATATGATCAATGTATAATATGTGTATACTTAATATAAAAAAATAAATAAACAGTATCTCTACATGTAATGGGCTTTTACATAAAGAGAATTGACATGGATTACTCTTATGGGCTGTATATTATTTTGGGCTTTTCTATTCGGCCCAAACTCCTAAATTATAGGCCCATTTCAACCCAACACAGGTAATAGCAAGAAATCTACTGCGAATGGAAGAAAGAAAAAAACCTTCGTAATGGCAGACTTTAAACCCTATATGCAGTGTAAAATTTCCGAATTTGCCCATTAATAGCTGCCGGAATTTCGCCGGAAACTGCGAGGAGTCACCAGAAATGGCGTCAATAGTATCGGAAACCGTTCCGAAGTTCACCGCGGAGGCCCTCAAATCGGCAGCTAAACAATCTGAACGTTGCCATATTGTTCCTATCCGTCTTCGTAGAGCTATCAAAAAGTATCTCCGAGGTAAAGTTTCAATCCTTTTTTCATATACTATACACGTCAATTTGAACATTAATTTCGATAGAATTTGCTCGTTTCGAGTTTTTGGCTGAAATAGTAACTTAAGTATTGCAATTCATACTCAAAATATCACCTTTTAGCTTATATAATCCTTCGAGCATGCAAAAGTTGAATTACTTTTTTTTTTAATTAACCGAAAATTAGCTTCTTTCAGCTGGCCTGTTCCATTCTTGTGTAATATTTTAAGTCCCAATTTACAAATGAGGAAGGTAGGGATCAAGCTTTATTGTTAACTTAAATTTTTCTTGGATAATAATCTCGATCATTTTAGCAGAGCCACTGTTAAATTGTGATATTATCGATTTTGCCAGTATGTTTTCCTTATTTGTTACGCAAGTTCTTGTTTTACGTTCAAGAGCTCGGTAGCTAAAAGCTGGGGATGTGTTTGTTTCTGCCTCTTTTTTTCTCTAGAGTTGTACTGATTTGATGTTATCGAGGAGAGGATATAAGTCATGCTGAGAATATCTTTGAAAACGCACATGCTTATATGCTTCCTTCACATTAGCAGCCAACTTTTTCATATTGATAGCATTGCTGAGTACAGCTCTCTTTCTGATGTTGCCATACCATCTCTTGTTTTACATTAGCAACTTCGCTTCAAATATTTGTCCTTTTTTCTTTTGAGATGAACTATCTGTTCTTTGCTTTCTTTTGTGATTTTTGTATGTCTGAGGAGATGAGAAGGTTTGTTTTTCAATTTTCTGTATTTGTGAATGCTAAGGGAAACTTGATAGTTGTTAACTGATTGATGCATTTTTGTTTGATCTCTCTCTTTAAGTTTTGTTTTTTGGTTTGATCTAATCTATTGCAGAGCAAGAGGAGCCACATATGAAGAGAAAAGTGTTGAGGTTATCAGAATCTTTCAGCCAAATAAAGGAAGTGAATTTGATGCTTCCAACCTCCACATCCAAGGAGCTTTTTGAAGATCCTCTCAAGTCTGTCGATTGTTCACAGCGGTGGAAAATCAAAAGTGCCTATGGTGACGTTGGCCTCAAGTATAGGGATGATGAAACACTAGCCTATGTGGCGTCCCGTATGCCTGCTGTCTACTCGGCTCTTTATAGAGTTCTTAGTGAGGTGTATAAATATTATATTCTATTGAAATGCCTTGCAGAATCCTTATGGTGTTTGGTTTTGGAACATGAATGTAGATTTTGGTTGCTAAAGTGAGTGCTTTAATATGATTTTATTTAGGTACGCAGAAGATTGCCTGGTTTTTCACCTGCTAAGGTGTTGGATTTTGGGGCAGGGACTGGTTCTGCATTTTGGTAAGATGATCTGATATTTTGTTGGTTAATTATCATTCCCATGCGTTAATTTCTGTTAGACCCTTTCGTTAGATAAGTGTTACATTGTGTGGTTATGCAGGGCAGTTAGAGAAGTGTGGCCACGTTCATTGAGTAGAATTAATTTGGTAGAGCCATCACAGTCCATGCAGCGTGCCGGACAGAGCCTTATAAAAGGTACATTCTGGTTTTCTATGGACTCCTTTTGGTCTGGAAAAAATTCGACTTTTTGTACATGTGTCTTCGAATCGTAATTAATAGTTATGTCTACTTCGCTGATCAGCTCCTTCAGTTTTCTGAGTCACTGGCTTAGGTGGAAGTGTGTCTGTATGTGTATGTCTTATTAAATTTCTGCATAAATCAGATTCACCTTTAAGTGACTATGCCATACCATGTATGGCTAGTGATGTTATGAAGTTCTGGCCTTGCAAATTGTTGTCTTATCAGATGAATGATTTTCAAGAATACTTTTTGTGCTTTAAGATTTTGGCCAGTGCATCTTCCTATGAATGAAATTGAATGAGCCTCATAAACTTCCACCTGAGATGTCATATCTTGAAGTCATTTGTTGTTGTCGTCCCTGGGACATAATGTGCCATTGTGCTGCATGATAAGGTAGTGACCAGTTATGTTTTAGTACAACCAAAGTGTATCTGCGCAAGTGGTTTAGGATCGCTTCATATTTCTTTACATTACCTTTTCAAAGAATAAAAGGCTTGCTTTCACATTGGTCTCCAGCAGTTTTCAGTGCTCTAGGTTTGATGTGTCCAAACCTATTACCTGTTAGCATATATTTTAGTTACCGTTCAACTGCTGTAATTAGAAAATATGAGGCTGATATAGATGGCAAAATATGTCCTGTAATTGCTGTAGGTCTTAAAAGTTTGCCACTCATTCAAAGTTATGGAAGTATTCAAGCACTCTCTCAGGATGTCAAAAAGAGTGACAGACAACATGATCTTGTGATTGCTGTAAGTACAATCTATAGTGGTGTTGGCTCCTGAAATTTGTGAAGGAATTTCCCCAGTTTCTCGTACTTCTTTCGCATCCTCTGAATGCTCTCATTAAAATCCTTCATCACTTCGTCTAAGAAAATAGTGTAATTTTGTTGTGCTTTATTTTTAATTGACAAGAATATATAGATGCTATCCTCTGTTAGATCCTAATTCATTTTGTGAATATTTTTGGTGCTGAATTTTTCAACTTTGTTTGACCGAAGTCGTATGTACTCGGAGAAATTCCATCTCTGAAGGACAGAATCACGGTTGTACGCCAGCTTTGGGAACAGACCGGAGATGTTCTGGTATGTTAAAATCCATTCTTAAGCTTTATATCTACATGATTCAGCATACTCCATTCATTATTGATGATTTGAAGATTTATGGGGAGGTGAGAAGTCAATACTTTCAAAGATTTAAGTTGATGAATTCTTAAAATTGTTGATAACCATTTTTAATAATATAAATGTTAGAATTCTGTAAAATATTTGGTGCATCCTGGAATGAGAAGCGTGTATACAAATTTGACAAGGGAAGGACGTATTAAGCGCAAATCGTATAATGCCTTCATTGCTGTAGGATTTGATTTTTTAATTCAATCAGAAAACTCTGATAGCTTCTCAAATATATAAATGCATATCGAGCGAAGATTACTCCTCTATAGTGCATCCTGAAAAACTTGTGTACTGGTTACCGAGCTATTCCACAACAGAATGCATGCCATAATTGGTGACTTTCTCTTACTGTAATATTCTCCAGTTTCTGTCTAACCGTGTGAAGGACAAGGAGGGTCAGGATATATACTGTAAAATTACTGTCACATTTTTTACCGGATTTGCAGTTTAAATAACATAGACTTCACTAGAGGGGGGAAAGGGAAAAGGTAAATGAGGAGCTGCATGCGTAAAGAGAGAGACAACTGTGTAAAAGAATCATATCAAGGTACTCATCAAAAATTGACTACTGAATGAGTGAGGGGGTGGTGATGGTTGTTGCTCTTGTGTAGAAGTTTTTGCATGCTATTGTTACCAGACTGATAGCATGATTATGACATTAGAATTTTTTGATACTACTGTAATTCCTTTTTGAAGGTGGCCAGCATTTCCTTAGTGCTGAAGAATACAAATTACCAATTCAAAAAAAATGATAATCTTACTTAGACAGCAGTTGGCTGAAATATCTTTTTCTTATCTCTTTACAAAACATTTTCTGTTTGTAAGAAATATAAATGTTATTTCCCTGATGACAATGTGCTGTTGAGCAGGTCCTGGTAGAACCAGGAACACCACAAGGATCTAATATTATATCTCAAATGCGATCTCACATTTTATGGATGGAGAAAAGGGTAAAACTCACTATTTGGTATTTGCTTGGAGTGGTCTGGTTTATTCGAAGTCGGAATGTGAATTCTTAATGATCTTTTTGCTTTGTTCTTAAATGTTAATTTTGTAGAGAAGCCGCAAACTAGAAGGTGTATCTGGCAAAGACTCTAAAGCATTGACAACACTAAAGAATGGGGTATATATAGTTGCTCCGGTAACTATTTTAAGTTTGATGATATAATGACTAAATAGATTGGACTACATTTTTCTGTCTGAATTGATTTTTTTTTAAAAAAAAAATTGCAGTGTCCACATGACGGACGTTGTCCTTTGGATAACACTGGAAAATATTGTCATTTTGTTCAACGCTTGCAAAGGACAAGTTCGCAACGTGCCTACAAGGTTTGCCTCATAATCCTGTGCCTCCTAATGAGCTCTCTGAATTTGATGAAGTCTCTTCTTACCGCCTCAAATCTTTGCATAGGGTCAGATATATTCTATTATAAGTTCCCAGCTAAGAAATTGATCTTGATGGCAATATCATGATTATTGTTTTCTTCTTCGCTTCTGGAGTGAATTTGCCTTTTTGGTTTGTACTTGGGTTTGAATCATGTTTTTTTAACTCTGATGCCATTGACTTGTAGAGGTCGAAAGGAGAGCCTCTACGTGGCTTTGAAGATGAAAAGTTTTGCTTCATCGCTTTTAGACGAGGAGAACGGCCAAGGCAAGTTCTTCTTCAAGAATACGGAATGCCAATTGTTAATTTGTTTTTAGCTTGTTCCATCATTACGATTGTGAAGTGCAAATTTTCACTTTTTATTTTTTATTTTCGCCATCTTCTTATAGTCTCTATTGAACTAATTTCTATGTTTCAAGCAGAGAGCCTTGGCCATTGGATAATATGAAGTTTGAGACATTGAAGGAGCAGCATGCCAGAAGGAATCCAGAGGATTTAGAAATTGACTATGGTATTTGCTATCACTATTAAATCTCAGTTTTGCTTTGCCATGTTAAAACATCTACATTCATTTACAAAGTAGTGACATTTCTCCTTTTATTTCAGAGGACCAATTCATCTCAGAAGATGAGGATATCGAGGATGAAGTAGATCATGTCACATATGATTCCGATGCTACAGAAACAGATGCTGTTACTGAAAATGATGATTGGGAGGAAGAAGGTGAAGAAAGGACCCATGCCGATCTTGGTGGTGGTTGGGGAAGAATTATATACAGTCCTCTACGTAGGGGTAAGCGGATTGAAATGGACGTTTGTCGATCAATAAATCAAGAAGGCAGTGAAGGGTCATTTGAACGGATTGTTATTACAAAGAGCAAAAACCCAACATTGCATCATCAGGCACGAAGATCGCTTTGGGGTGACTTGTGGCCCTTCTAAATTTTGTTAGAAAAATGGCACTCAAGGTGTTTGGTCCATCAGTAAGAGCGCAGTGTGATGTCTGAGTTAGGCACTCATCACAGAGTTCAAATGTCGCAACAAACAAAAGCCTGGTATTCAAGTGGAGGGGCACGTCTATAATCCATCAAGTCTCAAACTATGCTTCACTTGCCTCAGTTATCAAAGAAATTATTTTTGTTAAAAGTAGTTTCTTGAGTCCTTGTGGTAATGTAATAAATGTATTTTCGTGTGTACCCATTTTCTGAAAAAGAAGAAAAGTGAAGTCAGATGGTTATTCTGGTTATGACAGAGGATAAGATTGGGCCAAATGGCTCAAAAAGTAAAGTTACTGCATACATGTGAACCACATATGTCTTATTCATAATTCTTGTACTGAATCATGGAACAGTAAAAGAGTTCAAGTCACGTGCCAGCTTAGAAGATTGGTATGGAACAGTACTCTGTGTGAATCGCGGTTGTTTGATATGATGTATAAGAATATCGCTCGATATAGTGTATTCATAATGTTGAGATTATTACACATTATTTGTTGTCATTTCTTTGGACATATTTGTTCCTTGTGAGCGTGTCACTATCGTATTTGATTTCTTTTGGTTTCTTCTTCACGAGACAAATTTACTTATTTTTTCTCTCATTGTAAGTAGCGCACCATAAATTGTGGCTGCTCTTTTTGTGAACACACGTTTTTTTCATTTTTATGCCTCTGTCGACATGCTAAATATTTCTTGTCCTTTTGTTTTATTGATATTATTATTATTCCTATGTTTTGGGGGATGTCCACCTAACTATGTGATCCATATTTTTTAAAATAATTTTTATCGCTTTAATATCAAATAAATTATAGTGGATGAAATGAATTCTCCTCATTGCTTCATTTAAGTTTAAACTATATCATCAATGTACATCTTTTATGAAGATTTAAAATGTTTTTTATTTAACTTTGAGATCGACTATATCATCAATATTACATCTTATAAGTTATAAGGATTTAAGATGTTTTATATTAAATATTTGCAAACTATCTCTTTTATTTAACTTTGAGATGATGATACGAATAAGGTCATACAAGTAAATTTAAATCATAACTTTTCTTTTTACGTGTTTAGGATCTATCTTCTTCTTTTTTTTTAACGTAATTACAAGCGATATCGCTCCAACAGAAATCTAGTCATAACACAAAAAAGTTGAGCTAAAAGCTAATAAAACTATAAACTTAGAAACTAAACAAATATACATTCCTCGTTAATTTGAATTAGTCGGATCAACCAACTTTATAAAAAAACTATCCAAACTAAAACTTACATTGAGAATTTTTGGTCTGTTTGATCTTCTTGAATTTCAGAAAGAAGTAGAAGATATTCTTCATATACTTTTTCCACCATATTATCATTCATTTCCACTTTGTTTGAAAAATTGCAGCTTTCTCCCATAAGAAATTCATCATAAAATCCACCCCCTTCAAGTAATTCATCAAAATCTAATTCCCTTGGAAATAACTTCACCTCTTTTTCCTTGTCTTTTCCATCATCAACTTTTTCAAAATTACTATTTGAGGAACAAGTAGTAGTACTCAATGTATCATTTTCAAAACTATTGTTCCTTAAAATCCCACAAGAAATCCTTATGGGCTTTGGTGCAAATACTTTTATCTTCTCAACTTGTACAATTTGACCCTTAAACTTCTCATCATTGCTTTTCTTCCCCACTTCTTTTCTTGATTTCTCCTTTTTGGTTTGTTTTCTTGATTTCTCCTTTAATTTGGTCAAATTCTTGTGGGGTTTTGGTTCAATTCCTGTGCTTTTGAGCTTCTTGATCAAATGCGTATTCCAATAATTCTTGATTTCATTATCTGTTCGACCGGGTAATCGTCCGGCAATTAATGACCAACGATTACCCAGAAGTGAATGTAATCTCACTATAAGATCTTCTTCATCTTCGCTAAAATTTCCTCTTTTAATCCCTGGCTTTAAATAATTCACCCATCTTAGTCTACAACTTTTTCCACACCTAAGCAATCCTGAAATACGTTTCATATAATTACACTAACGAGCAACAAAATAAATACACTCATATATAAATACGTATGGTACGATAAAAAAGTCATTTCATTACGTAATGAGCAAGAACTATAACAGAATTTTCATAACATAATGTATTAAACACACAAATTTTAAAGAAGAAAATTAAAATTTAATAGTTACTATATATATTAAAAATGACTTGTATCGTATCAAACATCGAGAAAGAGATTAGAAAAAAGAAAAATTACCAGCATTTTTAGGCAAAGATCTCCATTGGCCTTCACCATATTGATTGATATAATTAGTAAGTAATAAATCTTCTTTAGTAGACCATGGCCCTTTACGTAATCCTTCTTTAGCACAACATGGTGCTCTTCCCATTTTTTTTCTAAAGAAAATTTTTCAGAACAGAGAGAACTAAGAAGATGCAAAAATTAGGAGAAAGGTAGTGATCTTTTCGAAGCCGTGAAGTTGAAAGTACAAAAGCATTATTATTATAGAATATTCTAGCTATCGTGGAAGCTGTTTGACTTGATACGGTGTTTTATATTTTATTTATTTATTTATTTTTAAATTCATAATTTAAAATAAGATATAGGTGTTTGTGCGACTATAAATAATTTCATTGACAACAACTGAAAAAAAAATATAACCAAAAGAGTATTTCATTAATCTAAACTCATGTTTATTGACAATATTAGTTAAAATCATACAAATAAATTGATTTAATAGGTAAGAAAAGAAAAAATAGTAATATTTTAACACAATAAATTAGCAAGTTTTTTAATATTCTAGTGATCATGTGTTTCTCCAATGAGCTCGTTAGGTGAAAAATGAGTGAGAAAAATCATATTTTATAGCATAAATTTTTAAATGAAAAAACCTACATTTCTATATTTACATACTTTAATAGTACGTGTATATAACTTAATTCTTATTATTATTTATTGTAGTATAAATAAAATTTAAATAGAAAACCATTTCATTATTAATATAAATAGTTGTTACATTATCAAATCATTTTTGTTCGCCATACTTAATAAATTACTATATCCATGACTACAAACTCATATTTAAAAACACATTAGATGATATTATAATTTTTTAAATGCTAACGAAATATATAACTTTAACTCTTATTTTATTTTTTTATTTAATATCTGAAATTCACGTTAAAATTTATTTATATTTATCTTTACACCTCCAATCGAAAGAAAGTACTCGTCACCAAAATCAAACACTTATCAATATTTATTTATAGCAAGGGAGAAACTAATAGAAAAGTAACGGACAGTGCGATCAAGTTGTTTCTTATTATTTGAAAACTTACATTCAATTATCATGTCGTACACCTTTTTAAAAAAATACATTTTCTTTATAGAGCGCCAATCACATGCTAGCCAAAAATAGTCTATCGTATAAAAAAATTGGTCATTTTTACTAGTTTAGTTAAAAAAAAGTTTATTATTTTATCGTTGTTATTAAATATTAATTGTTTTTAATATTCATATGACTCATACGGTAACGAGTGATAAGGTAAAATTATCATTATATTTATAATTTTTTTTTAAAAATATGTCGAGTTAAATAATATAGAGAGAAGTGCAGATAAATTAATCATTTAGTATAATATCATTTCGTTTAATCATAGGCATTCACCTTAACAAACTTTAAAACTCAAATGTTTTCTAATTAATGTTGATGTGTATCGTTAAAAAAGATCTACTATCTTTTACATGTTAAGGTTTAATATCTAATAAACGCTTGAAATCACACTTAATTCTTTTTTATTTCAAAATTTAATGAATTTATCGTCTTTCTCTTTTGAGTCAACCCATTTAAAAATTGAGATGACCTGTTCACGTCATATTAAAGGTGGAGAAATTTTGAATCTCAACTGAAGATGCGGAAATTTTAATCATTTCACCATATTTTGTGATTAACGAAAAATGTTTTTTGTTTCAATTTATATGATAACATATTCTTATCGTGTATTCGAACATAATTTTTTTTAAAAAAATTGAAACAATATTGAATGCATGATATTACCATGAAAAAAATATTATAAATCATAATAATTTAAAAAAATTAAAAATTTAATATTATAAATTCACTTTAACTGTCAAAAAATTTTGAACAATATAAAAGTAGTAAAGAAGGTAGTTGTATAAACAGAGAATCTGATCCACCTCATGTGTCAACTTCAGTAAAATATTTTAATCGTGGCAGTTTTTTATTTATTTATTTTTTAATTTAAAATGGACAACTTGATCTGTATGTGATATATTTATGTTGTGTTTAACTGTAAAATAAATAAAACTGATTTTTTTATGAGTAATTTGAAGTGAAAATAGCTGTTTTAATTTATTTTTTGTAGTTTTTGGATTTTATATTTTGGATCTTTATAATAAAAAATAAAACGTGTTTTGAAATGGCTTGGGCTTTTTTATTTGTCAACAAGTCCAAAAGTTACAAGATCCTAATTTATGGTACCAAATTGGACCTAAATTCATCCACGTGCATGCATGTGCTATTATTAAACAAAAAAACATGTTAATACAAACAAATTTAACCAGTGTAAAAAAGAAAAATTTAACCTATAGTTCAATGTTAATGGACATACAAAACTAGTACACAAAGAAGGCGACGTACCATGGATCGCATTATTGTTATTTAAAGATTTAGAGAATCGTTCGATCAGAATTTATCACATGATAGAGAGTGAATTGACGAGAATAAGTTAAAAAGGTGAATCGTAAACTATTAATGACAGTAAGATATATGTTTTTATTTGAATTTAATGATAACGTAATTTAAGAATTATTTTATATAAGAATTATTGAGCCAAAATTACATAATACAAGATATGAGTTTGGACTGCGACAAATATCATATTAAAGTTGGACTCCAGCAGTAGGATGTTAGGGTTTAACGAGAGTTGGTCAATAATTAGAATCCCCAAACTAACAAATTTTTACACTGATAATTTTTTAGAGAAAAATATAATTTCACATAAAAATACGTACTTTTGAGCTTGACGTTAGCGAGCTCAAAGAACAACAAATGATACGTATCACGGACTGGAATTACCGTAACGATAATTTCTTATTCCAAATCTTTTTCATTGGTTTATTCAGATCAAATGAACCATGATTACACATTGTGGACTAACAAAAATGTATCCTATTGGTAGGTCAGGGAAATATTTTTTTTATAGTAATTTTTTGAATCTGTAGGATGACTAGATCCAGTCTATGAATATATATATATATTACTATAACTTTATATATACCAACTATATTCAGAATCATAATGATTAGTAGTAAATCATGTGACCTTATTTTAAAAAACAATAATATATTTCCTTTGTTTTATTTTTTGGATTTTGTTGTTCTTAGTATTTGATTTTTTCTAGAGCTTATTCCCCTCTTAGCCGCCGTGTGTTCGAAAGGTAGAATCTCCAGTTACACCCCTAATAATATCTATCTATATTATATATAAATACTTTTAGAATTATTAAAAATGAATAAAAAGAAACAATATCTTTAGTGCAAAATATTTTCTTTTTGTACCAAACCCAACTTGAATTGCTAACACCATATATCATCAATAATTACTTGAATCCGTTTTTTAACCTCTAAGTTGTTCTCTACGTAAGGTTGATATAATTATATGTGACATGTCATATTTGACATAGTTAACTTAATTATGTAATCGACAAGTGAAAATATGGGTAAATTTTTTTTCGGGAACTTGAAATGAACCTATCTATTAGAACACTTTATTAGGACTTAGGAATTAATGTGTTCAACTGAAACATAATTTAATTCGAGTATCTAAGTAAAATATATTAATAAGCTTAAGCCGGTATTATATATTAATAAACCAAATTAAAACATGTAGACAAGCTTAACACATAAAATAATTCAGGCAATGATTTGATTTAAGTGAGGACAACATAAATTATGGACATTAGTGAAAATTATCTAAGAAGAATTTTGGACTCTTTTGATATGACATAGCCACAAAATTTTCCCACTTATAATAATTTTATCGTGGATCTAAATTTGAATTAACTGAACAGTTTGTTATTTCAAATTATTTGTCATATTTCATTTTCTTACTGTTAAATTATATGAATTTTAATTAATATATAATCTAATTTAGTTAAATACTAGACTTTTGGAGAAGCGAAACGTAATTTAGGAGAGAGGGAGCTAGTATTACACAATTATGAGTTGCATTCGACAATTGAGGAGTCTTTTAGTTGCATGATCACTTTGTTCAGAAGCTTGTGTTGGTATTAGGAGGTACTAGTTATTTTAACATTTGGGAAACTTTTGAGCGGCATTTTAATATTTCAATTTTTCTTAGCGTTGTGCAAAAACATTTTCTCTAGAAAAATATGTTTCTTGAAAATGAAAAAAGTGACTTTCCTAATGAGAATAGGGAAAACAAGTTCAATAAGTGATATTTCAAGTTTATTATCTCCTCTCCAATGATACAATACAAACCGTCCACATAATAAATCATTTATTTTCTAGAAAGACATATTTCGTTCGTACCGAACACCCGAGGGTGTTCATCAAAGGTTAATTAAGTGGTTAGATAGAGTTCTCAGAAACTAGTAGTGTGTATGCAAAAACTGGCAAGACTTTATTGAAAAGATTGAGCTGCATTTGACAACTTCAATATCCAGCACTCTCTTGGTGCTGGAAATTAATTGGAAAATACTAATCACATTGAATTCAAACAAATAAAAGAATATGTATATGCCACTTCCAATCTATACTAGTAGTAACCTGATAAACAATAGGATCTCTTTCCCTTTGAACCACTTTTGGTAACAAAGCAAAGAGAATTTAATCATAAATTACAAACAATACAGATTTTCAAAAACGAATTGGTAATCCATAGTTGAGAAATGTTCTAATACATCCATCCAGTCCAGCAGTAACAACCACAAGACCCCACAGATGAGGAGAGCTCAATGCACCTTGCCAAGCACTTTTCAACAACTTGTACTCAGACTTGCATACCGACGGGAAGACAGTTACTGGACTCGAAGAATTAGGCAGTTTCTCCTCTGGCCATGTCGCGGAGCCCTTAGTTAGAGAGTCTACCAAAAATGTACGCCCTAGGGAGAAACAATCGGACGTCCTTGGCAGTGGATTCCTGTTGACATTTCCGTTTTCTAAAATACTTCTAGGTAACTTTCCTGGATTTGTGTTGAAGCCGGACCAAGGTATGGCAACTGATGCATTGTTGGAAAAAAAACTCTCTGATGACCGGACTTTTTTCGGTTTGTTTGTTCTTCGGTCCTGGTCAGTATAATTCCAGATATGTACATTTGAATCCTCAGTAACTGCGAGAATGTGTTTCCCGTCCGAAGTGAAAGATGCAGGAAATTGGTTCCCTGAATTTCGAATTCCTGGACATGCAGCAAACAATACTTTCAGAACACAACTCTTACATTCTCACTGGCAACCAACCAGCTTGGCGCCAAAAGGAATTCACATCAAAGGTATCAGACACACCTTTGAATTTGCAGATGATATTGGATCTACAAAGTATTCTAACTTGCGAGTCAGCAGAAGTTACCATGACTTTGCTAGAGTCGCTCGGGTAGTACTGCATGAAGTTCGCACATCAGTTCTTAAGCACATTAAGATATAAAATAAGCACGAGTTCTTCTGGTGAAATAAAATTGAAAGCAAATGGTTACCTGAAATCCAGTTATTCTCTTGCGAGCAAGCTTCTTCTTTCCTGGCAGGCATACTTGTGAGCCCATCTGCAATTGATTACCTAACCCAAAGGAATGATAACAGAGTGTCAATTGCCAGCGAGAGTACATTCAAGAGGAAAATATAATTAAGCTTTCACCAGGACTCCATAAAGAAAGAAAAAAGAGTTTAGCCATGGATATAATACATCCACCAAGGCAAAACTGCCTCGAGAAAAATTTATCACAGAAGAAAAATCTCCCAGAATATTCTCATTTTAGGCAAACCATAAGACTTTTCAGCGATGAAGTGAAAATTTCGCATCCGTTTGACAATGCTAGAGAGCACACTGGAAGGATCATAAAAGTCTATCTTTGATAGGTCCAGCTCTAGCAACCACCCTCTTTCGACAATAAGGAGACCAAGATCGCTACAATGGGAATATTTGGCAAATTGTCAGATACAGAGACTTCACTATTTTTTTACTATGAAGCATGTTGATCATTTTTCTTAAGCTCATACTGAAATCAGGTTATTAAGCATCCTTTTAGGTTTATGCTCCAAGAATTTGATTTCTATTCTCCCATTGCACACTAACAATGCATGTTGTCATTGACATTTCTGTAAGTTCACCATACTATCAAAGTATTAACTCCACTCTTTTAAAAGTTCCCTTGAATTCAAGCCCTATATCAAGCAATAAGAAAACAACTTACAACCCATTCAGTTATCTAACTTATGTCAAAGCTACCAGACGCAAATTAGAACTAAGAACCAAAGTCTTGCCTAAACTTCCAGAAAAAACACCAAACTATTTTCTAGCTAGAATGGAAAATATTAGTGCTAAACTCTTTCCTTGACATACAACTTTTTCACCAACAATTAACTGCCCCATACTTGTAGCATGAAAAGAAAGAAGCCTTCACTGTGCTTATATATTCACATGCAGAATGCTTATATAAATAGCAATTATAGGTTGAGGTTCGAAGAGCCACCCTCGACAATGTAAGTGGGTGGAGAGAGCACTAACAACTAAATTCAAGAAAATCTAATCATTTTATGTCGTACGATTTATCTACCAAGCCCAACCACTTACCTCCCAACCCCCATATCCACCACCATAAACTGCAGTCATTAAACTGGTATGTTATCCGTATATCATAGCTGATATCAAACCATAGACTTTGCTAGAACATAAAGGCTACTCAAGACCAGAAACAGATAAATTGCCAATCTAATCTACCCTCAGAAGAAATGGTTTCTATCACCCCTTTGCCCTCATCTCAAAAAGGGGACAGGCAAAGAGGGGGAGAAATTTTGAGAGAATAAACATGCTAACTCATCTCGTAAACCACAAAAATAAGTGTATCATAATAACACTTTCACGGAGCATAATATACAATAGGATATGATATATTCAGCTCCATGAAAACCAATTCCAGAAAATTTAGACAAAAAACACAATCAGTTTCCAGACTTGTTAGTTTATTAGACATAGGAGTGAGGGAAAAAAACAAAGGGCAAAAAGAGAAGGTACGTCCTCACCTATTACATCATAAAAACGACAATTGCCATCCATGGATCCCACTACGCCCCCCTGGATCAATTACAAGCAATAAATCAACGGAAGTCCATTAAAGATGGCACAATATTTGAAAAGTGAACAGCAATGCAATCAAACCTTTCCATCAGGACAATAACAAACAGCAGTCACTATTTCTTTTACATCAGTCCAATCGATTACTCGGCAACCATGCACCTCCCAGAGACGTATTTTCCCATCTATTGAACCGCTAATGAAAAGGTTATCATCTATTGGATTGAATTCTACACAAGTGACTGCATAAAGAACACAACATTGACATATTGGTAACATGGTCCTTTACCATTTAAAAGATTTTTGAAAATACTTTAATATAAGGAGTAACCATACAGTCAAGCTCACCGTAGTTATTATGTGAATAAACGCCAAGGCATTGATCTTGCCCCACTTTCCAGAGACGAGCTGTTTTATCAACTGAAGATGACAGCAGATACTGCATAAAATGATGTCCATACCAGAATTACACTGTGTTCACATTGGAAAATATTATAGGAGGCGACAAAGGATGACAGTTAGTGTAATTGCGCCATAAAGATATTATACTGACCCCATTTCTGGACCATGAAAGGGCCAAGACCTCACCACTGTGTCCATGGAACTCGTGCAATGGTTTCTCCAATATCCGGAAAATCTTCGGTGGGAGGACGACACAAGCTGATTCTGGCGATTTCCTCATCATTTTTGACACACTAATTTTCTCTTTGTTGTCATTCAGAGAAGCTAATTTTGATGTAGGAGTCAGTGAGAAGTATAAACAAGAGGAGTCACAATCATGTGCATACAGGTTGTTTGGAATTTCATCTGCAATCACCCTCCACATGCGCACCATGCCATCTTTGCCAGCACTTGCTAGATACTGGCCACAAGGACTAAACTTCATTGTTGAAATTGAGCCCTCGTGTGCTAGGAACTCTTGCCCTGTGTGAAGTGAGGACAGTTCTTTTGACTCCTTACCACATGTGTGGACCCGAACTCTCTGAATGTTAGTACCTGTCTTTAAGTTGGATTCCTTGCCCTTCACTTTGTCCCCCATTGACTTCACCTTATTATGAGTCGCAACAGTTAGCTTTTGAAGCCAACTTCTTTTAGTTTTTGTCTTAGCGTCAACTGTATCAATTCCATCCGGCGCTCTCCGCAGATACTTCTGAACCAAGGGCGATGGCCCAAGAGTTCTATGGAACTCTTCAGCAGTGAACAACTTGTTTGAACCTACTTCCCGTACTTGGCTAAGCATACCTTCCTGACTAAATTCATCCACAACAAACTCTACTCCGTTGTCCAAATTCCTAATTTTCCAATGCAATCTTACTTCTGCTGCACCATCCTCATCCAATTCCAAAGCTTCATTAGAGTGGAAAGATTGAGAAGACCGACCTGAGAAACAGCTTTCTTGAGAATCTGAATTTGCCAGAACAGTTTCACCGACATCCCTTATTCTATCAACACTCATCTTTCTGTAATGAGTAGTAATACCACCCTGTTCTTTCCCATCAGGTCCATCCCAACTTGAGCTCAAACCTATCCACTTCAAAAATCTATCACGACGTTCATCAACACTTTCTGGATCCTTATTCCATAAGTCATATCCTAAAACACACTCGTCACCCAAACTACGAACGCATGTCTCGTTGCAATCAGAACCCAAATCAGAAACAGAAGTAATCTCTTCACGGCTATCAAAGAAACATTCTTCTTCAAACTCACTATAACTCCCCATCATCCTTTGAACTCAAACTACAGAAACTAATCCTTGAAAAAAAAAAACTCAGAAACATCCATTTAACAAACAATCAATCAACCTAACTAATGAGGTTTGACAAGATATTAACTTTCCTCATAATTTCACTATTTTCAACAAAATTGAATTCCCAATCGAATCAAATAACAAAAACAGCTCAAAAACCAAACACAATTCTTCTATCCAAGCAAAAAAAAATCTCAAAAATCCACAAACATGAGCATAACCATTACTCCAACAAAAGATCTTGTAAAAGACTAAAAACTGATAAACCCATAATTCACAAATGCTTGAATAATTCATCAAAAATCTGAAAAGGGGTTCATAATATACAATCAAGAAATGGTAAAAACACAAAAACAAACAATTTTCAGCGATTAAAGACAAGATTTTTCATACCTGAACTTCCATGAAATTATGAAAAAGAACCCCAGAAAAATCAGTTCACCGGAAAGCTGATCGACTGTTTAACATCCACCGGCAAAATCAAGACTGAACAAAAAAATTGGAGAAAATCCAAACAATAAAATTAGAAGAAGAAAAAAGAGAGTCTTAGAAGAAATCTGTTCCGAAAAAAATGAGTCGTTTATTCTTCTCCCGTTTCCCTCTTTACTATTTTTGGCTTTTTCAGTCTATATAATTATTAGTTGACAGTTTTAACCCCCAAATTGATGTGTCCGTTCAACTAACTCTCGTTGCCCTCCGTTTTAATTAATTTATATGATATAGTTTAAACAGATAAATCGAATTTAATAAATAAAAGAGAAAAACACATAAATATATTATTGAATTATTATATGAAATGGAGGATTTGTCTAATTTAATGTTTGAACCGAATTTTGTATGCATATAGTCAAAGGGTCTTTTGATTAAAAATAAGACTATTCATGATTCAAAATTAAAATAATAGTATAGTATTGAAATTGTAATAATCTCAATTTAATATATGGTAGATGATATCAAAATTTTAGTCATAAAATTTAAATAAGATTATAATTTACAATTTAAAATTTTATTCGATATATGATATATAATACCAAAATTTTAGTCATCAAATTCAAATAAAATTATAATCCACAATTTGAAATTTTATTAAATATTGAAGAGGGGAATAAATACTTGAGAAATATTTGATAAGTTTCCTAACAATATGCTTACGTGTTAATTGTTGACCAAAATTAGTCAACGAATAATATTATACTCTTAATATATTTTCCATTCTACAATGTACAAACCCCCCTTTGAATTATCACCAATTGGGATGGGCGTTGATATTTATTATTTCAATTACGCGTTAGATATTAATACATAATTTAATTAGATGATGTAAATGTGTGCAAAAGTCTAATTAAAAAAAAAGCGTGTGAAAAATAAATATTATGCATGTTACATGCAATACTCACTTTAGAGTATTCAACTCATTTGTATTTTTTTTTAAATTAAATATTTATTTTATGTCGAATAAATAATATAATCAATAAATTAGTAAAGTTTATTTAAATCAATAAAAACATATTATAGGAAATTTTTTTTAACTATATATTATATTTAAACGAAAAAATAGCTATATTTTATATTTATACATATAATAAATGTTCATTTTTGTATTTTATTCAATAACATGGCCAACTTTTCTATTAATGAGAACGTTGCGATACATGTTGTAAGGTAACCCATGCCAAACGGTGCATTACTATCTTTTGTTTTTCCAGGTAATTTACTTTATCAATAAGACAAAACTTTATTTGCATTTATTACGTAATATATTTAATATATTCTTTAATTTAAGTTGGGGCCTTGCCTTTATTCTATATGGTTTTGATGCCCAACCAACATATTCATTAAAGTTTTAGAATTTTTTTTTCATGATTATTCGATATTTCATAATAACTTGTTTAATTAGTTTGAATTTATGTGTATGGCTCGTTTAAAAATAATGCTTCCAATTTCTAGCTTTGAGATGGTCAAATTGTCGAGATAGAACTAGCATAGAAAATTGAGCTTGATAAAATATAATAATTTTAATAAATTGTATATATTTATGGAAAAGTATGTTCGATATGTATTTTTAAGATAAGCCTTTTTTAATTATACACATAAATTGTAAATTGCGTACATTTTTATTTATTTAAAACTGAAATATATATTAAAAGTAGATGTTATTTTTATATGGTTATCTAAATTATTAATAAATAACTAATAAAAATATGTATAGATTTTTTTTATTTAAAACTTAAATTGAAAATATCTAATTAAAATATTTTATTATGAACTGAGATGTTTAATAGATATATGACTCCGTTCAAATATCTAAATAGAATATGATAATTTTAAGGACAAAGTATTTATTAAACCAGGAAATTCATTAAGTAAATTAGTGATCAAACAAACTACCACCGCCCACTTAGCCAAAAACATACAACACATAGCATGGGACATTTACAATATATATATATATATATATATATATAGCTAAAAAATCAATATTGATAGCTGAAAAAAAACATCTACGTATTAAGCGCCTAGAAATATTTTTAAAAAGCATGAGACTTTTTTTAGAAAATTATGTTAATTTAGTCAAAAAAGAAGAAGAGAATAATATATATCACATTAGGTTGATAGTGTTGTTCTAATCAACTAACAATTACTTTCGGAAATTAGATAAGATTTCTATCCACAATCTATAATTAAGTTGTCACATAATTTTCAACAAAGTTTGATGGAAAAAATTCCATGTCTGAAACAATTTCAGTCTATGCAAGTTTAAAATTAAGTCATCTTAATACATAAGGTGATTAAGATGTTGAATATTTAACAACTAAACGAGTAACACCTAAATTAAATGTCACAAGTTTGAATATTATTTGACTAGTGTTGCTCATTTGATTCTCCTCTGCTTTGTAAATTAGGTAAAAATGATAGTTCGATACATTAAGTAAAATATTATACCACTAAAAAAAGAAACCCACTAAATAATGTAATATAAATAATCTATTTAAATATAAATATTAATAATTTCTTCCACATTTTGGAACCCTAAACCCTTAACTATTAAAAAGAGAATAAAAACAAAAAATATATATATATGAAATTTCAAAGTAAATGGAGTTGATTGCAGACGTTGAAAGGCATAGGGCCAAAATTCTGTAGGAATGATAGTGATCCAAGTGACCATCATTGCATGTGGGTGGTGGTTGAGAGCCTATTCTAATCAAATCATCAACTTCTTTGTCTCTAAATTAATAGCAAAAAAAATTGAGCCATATATGTTATTAGTATAAGAAATTTCTACGTCATTATCAGATTGAAAAATATAAAGATCAAAAATTAATAAGTAATTGAGCATTATAGGGTTTTATCTTATTAGTATTATTATTAATACATAACAATTTTTTATTTTATGATTTAATTATTATATATTGTTTTCTTTGCTTTGATTATTATATTTTTTTTTATTGTTTATCATAAATAATTTTTTTATCTTCATAAGATAATGCTAAGATTGTGTATCACCTTTCTCTGTTCCCACTTATAAAATTACACTAAAACTATTGTGATAGATTATCCTTATAATTTGTAGCAAATATGTGTATCTTTCACTTTAAAAATATGCCCTAATAATCTGATATCATGATAAATTATCGAATGGTGAAACCAAATTTGTTGGACCCCTCTCTTTTTGTGTCATAGATAGTGTGTGGTCCTTTGTGAATTCTAGAACACAATCTAAGAGAAAATATGTTTCCTAGTTCCTACACCTGTGATTCTTTTGACAATTTGCTTGACCAATCTTTATCTTTAGTAGGCGTTTGGATATAGATTTATTTTTTATTTTTTATTTTTTATTTTTTTGAAATCAAGGTTAGAAAATAGTATTTGAAATATACATTTTATTTGAAAAAGAAATAAAGTTTTGTGGTTGAAAAGAGAGTTCCTCAATTGGAGAACTAGTTTTACTTGTTGGGCTGTTACAGATGAAGCCTTGTGACAATTAGCCCAAATCTGAGATAATCCATGGACCTACTAAAGGTATTTCCGGGCCAGTATACATATGTTGATTTGTGCTTTTAGATCACCATTTAGATTTAGGTAGCTTACGCAATTTTCACTCGATTAGAAGCTAACTACTTAGATATATGTGAGTTTACAATATTACGAAATTTAGCAAACTTTTTGCTCTCAAATACATGTATTTCTGGATATATGGGGTCAAAATTAGGTTTAGTTTATTCTATATAGACTATATATAAGTGGATTCACATAGACCAATCTCGCCTTCCTCCCATTTCGCTCGTCATTATATCTGGGATACATAGACAGTTCTTGCTCGCCTCCCTCCTGTTCTCGCTCGCCTCTCTCTCTATTTGAATGTATCTGGTAGCAAAGGACATACATATCTAAGTGTATTTGACTTGAAATTTAGAATGAAATTGTTAATTAGTGATATTACGTAACTATTTCAAACTAAAAGGAGAATTAATAAATATTATAGAAATGTTTGTGTAATTAGGTAATTTCTTCTTTATTGTCATTTTTAAAAGTTAACACACATATAGTACTTGAAAAACTACCTTTTGAGATAAAATCAAATTTAAACGTTACTCAATTTTACATACAAAACATGAGTCTATCATCAAATATTTATAATAAGTCATAATTTTAGACTATAATCTAACATTTTCTGGTAAGATCTTCAAATATATTCCTTGCTCTTTAATTTGGTTGTTAGGTTTGGTTCCTCAAAAGATAATTAACGCACAATATATTTATATTCGCATGCGAGCCTTGCGGGCTCCACAACCTAACACCTCCACTGACCATTTTCTTCTTAAGGATGTGTTTGTATTTTTTTTATATAAAAAAAAATAATGAGTTTCTTATTCATTTTATGATCGTTGGTAAATAATAACTAAAAAAATTTTATTTAGATATTTATGTATAATCTGATAAAATAATATGAGAATGAAAAATGACATGAAGAGTTAGTGTTCAAGGATGGCAGGGTTGAAGGTGCAAGGGCTGAGTCACTTGGGTGTAACAGGTTCATACGAACTCTTTTCGATTTAAAAAAAATATATAGCACGTATATAGAGTAATAAATGTTGAATTTCTTTCCCTTTTTGAAATCTTGTCCTTTTAACATATATTATTGAGTCCAAAAGTTTCACCATATATATATATAAAAAATAATACCATCATTCAATGTATTGATACTTTTCTACTTCAAACATTGGATCATGGAATATATAATTAGTAAAACTAATGGTGTAATAAGTAAGCTAATTAAGTGAGATAGTCAATTGAAACATAAGGTAGTTGCTAACTGATAAGGTTTAGATCAATAGGATATCCTAAATATGCAATTAATTAGTAGATCAAGTGGCATCAAGAGTTGCAATTTAAAAATAATAATTATGACCTTACATTAACATAATAACAGTGTACAATCATGAGAAGTCATGATTAAAGAACTGTATTATTTTCTCAAAATCTCCCTTTTTTAAAAAAATTATTTTATCCAATGTTTGATATCGCAAAAATAGGTATAGTATATTTGTCGTCACTATCAATTTTCTTTTTGAAAAATAACTATTGTAAGGTGTTTAGTTGTCATTTTTTACTTCAATTAATATCTTTTTTGGAGTCATGATTAATATGAATTCGCACACTCCCTATTGAGTTTCTTTTCATTCTCAGCGAACTCGAATTTAAGACTTTAAGACCAAAAATATCCTATTCCCACAGCAACACTTTCACTAATAAAATCTTATATATGCACCAGAATTCAGGAGTAGATATAGTTTATGTAAAGATCAAAAAGAATTTTATTTTATTTTTATATAAAATTAAAATTTATAAATTTTAAATTTTAGATCCGTTTCTATTGAACTGGAAAGTTTCAAATATTGCTTTTGAAGTAGTCTGAATGTGATGATGAACTAGTTACACTAACTAATAACTACTACTACAACTGTCGAGTATAATTGGCATCAACACCTAACCTTTTTAGCCAGTGGTAAATAGCTACTACTCAAATTTCACATTATTTTGATGATACACATGATGTCCAAGTAACTAATAAAGATGTATAGCGTTGATATTTATCGACTCAGATTTCGTGTTTATTTTTAATAAAAGTTAGGATAACGTATATTTTCATTTAACTTGGTCTTATAAGTGATGAATAACTTTCAATATGTATATATATTACGCGTATAAATAAAATTTTAAATTGATAATTTAAAAAAAAAGAAGATAGATAGTATAAATAAGTAATTAAGATAAAAAAAAAGTAATTAAGATATGTAGTGATACTTATAAAAGTTAAACCTTTTGAAAGAAGAAAAATAGCGTGACCTGTTAAACCAAAAACAAATATTATAGAAATAGCATAATAATGACGTAAAACTCGATTTAATGGTTTTGTTTATCGACGAAGAATAATTTACTATCTTTATCTGCAATATTGGAGATGGAGTTGAGAAAAAATGGTTAGGTCATGGGGTCAAATAATGGATCCCAAAAGTGTGACACTAATACTTTGGTTTTAATTAAATCCTTTTCCACCTTTGTTTCGATATATGCATTTAATTAATGTTTTAGGTTTCTTATATAGGAGTCATAGAGTCATATTGTAGGTACGATGACATAATTTAAATGCAATAATTACATTCTATTAATGAGCATATACTGAAATTTGGGGAATAAATTATTCAAAACCAAATGAGGATTTACTTTCAATTATTCATTGCTAGGATGTGACATTTATTGCTGTAAATTCTGTTGTATACATAGTAATATCCTTCTCATAGCATAGGTGAGTTAGGCAATTTAAATTAAACAAAAATAACCTTCTAAGTTCTAACTTATTAACATGTGCATTTTAAGCTTCCATACAATTAATGGCTTTGATTAAAGTTTGTGTTTGTGTTAACAAAATCATTCAATATGTTTAAAAATAATAATTTAGAACTCAATAAAATATCTCTTTTTAGAATTCAGAATTCGTTAACTAATAATTTTAATTTGCCTTTATTACTTTGGGTCCTTTATGCAAGAAATGTATCAATTTAAACTATTTTTAAAAACTATATTACCTGTGTTGAAAAAAATTATTTTTACATATTGAAAAAAGATAGGTGTTTGATATATTAGGTTAATTTTAAAATATAAATATAGAATCAAGAATTCAAAACTAAAGTCATTAAATTTTATTGAATACGTACCAAAATTGTCACGACCCAAAACGAGCCGCGAGTGGCACCCACACTTATCCTACTAGGTGAGCGAACCAACAAATCTAAACCCCAACGTTTACCAGTATATAAATTTTGAATAATAAATAAAATGCGGAAGATTCAAACTCATTAACAAAACAAATTAAGTAACTTCTAAAGTATAATACTCATTATCCCCAAAATCTGGAAGTCATCACATCAAGAACATCTATCCTCAAATTACTAAGTCTAAGAGTATTCAAAAACTAAAACAAATAGAAAGATGGTCCATGTCCGAACTTCAAAGACATCAAGACGTGAAGAAGAGACTCCAGCCCGAGCTAGGAATAATAGCTCACCCTGAAATCTGACGTGCTGAAGACTGGCTAGAGTTGCGGACGAGTCGAAGTCAACGGTGCACTTGCTGCACTCCACAGAACAACAAAAAGAACATAAAAGTAGGGGTCAGTACAAGGAACAAGTACTGAGTAGGTATCATCGGCCAACTCAAAATAGAAAACAATATATATAGAATAATAATGTAAAACCCACCACAATACTCAACAGGTGACAATCAACAAGTACAAGAACCATTGACAACAACACCAAACATATCTATGAGGACTCAAGCCTCCACACCATACTCATTTGGGAACTAGATTCTTTGAGTTCGAGTATATTAAGTTAATTCAAGATTA
>NC_028644.1:70170480-70243164 GCF_001406875.1 Solanum pennellii
GGTTACGCAACCTGTGACGGTCCGTCGTGTCTATGACGGTCCGTCCTGCAGGTCCGTCACAAAGTTCAGAGAGTCAAATTCTGTAAAGGGTTTGTGACGGTCCGTCGTACCTACGACGGTCCGTCCTGCAGTTCCGTCATGAAGTTCAGAGAGTCGATCTCAGTACTCAGATTTTCAGAGTTTAAGTGTTTTGGAACGAAGCCCTTCGACGGTTCGTCGTGCCTATGACGTTTCGTCCTACCTGTCGTCGAGGGTAATGAGAAAGTAGCAGAAGAAAATTTACAAGTATAGGACGACGGAATCCATCACGGACCGTCGTGACAATGACGGTCCGTCGCGTGGTCCGTCGACCCAGTCAGTTTTTGTCAAAATAATCTTACTGCTCGGATCGACTAAACAGGTCGTTACAAAAATTATATTTCTACCCTTGCCTTTATGAATTATGAATGCTATACTTATTTATTTTTTTAAAAAAATAATAATTCATATATTATTTTCATATTAAATTAAAAAATAGTTGTGCACTCATGATTTATGTATTTTTTTGAGTTCATTACATGTATGACTTTTAGTTTAAGTCAAATTATAAGCGCGAATTTTTCATCATTGTCTAATATATATTTTCAAATAATGAACAGACAACGCATGGATTAAATCTTGACCTATATATAATATAATATTATATTGTCTTTTAACTTTTTGTAACCAAAAAAATGATTATTGTCTTTTCTATAATTTGGCGGTTGCAAAAAAAAATAAAGGTAAAAAAAGTGAAGACAATATTTGTCTTGGAGCAAACTGCAAAATTAATCACAAAAGATTTTTAAAAAAACAAAAAGGAAGTAAAAAAGCAAAAGCTAATTAATAATATACAAAGAAAAGTACTAAAATTAACTCGAATATTAGGAACTGGATTACGTGTTTATTATAAATTAATTCCTTCGTCAAAAAGAAAGGTTCTTTAGCAGTATTCCTAATACTCATGTGGATAAACTTTTCGAAAGGAAAAAGGAAAGGAGTTTTTATGATAATAATCAAACATATTTATCGTTTATATTTTCAATTGAGGTATATATATATATAATGAGTACATAATCGATAATGATATACATATGTTATAATTTGTTGGTTATTTTAATTTGACTAATAAAATGAATTTGAGCATATTAATTTTCAAAAATTATTAAAGTTTGTGTAAAAAGTTTAATTAGAAAAGGTGAGTAGTCCTTCAAGAATGTCTAAATTTACTTATAGGAGATAAAAGGAGATAATTAATACACTCAAGATATGTTTTAATAAGAATATAAATTATATTTATTGATAATAAATAAATTTAATAAAATTATTCATAATAAGTCAATATTTTTTTCCCCAGATTATCATAGAAGATTCACTTATTATTGTCCAACTCCGCTATACAACCATAAGATTGTAAAAGAAAACACGGTAATACATTGAAACTTAGAAACTTGTATTTATTTAAATAAAGTTTTTAAATTATACCAATTGATGCTATAAAATATATTCAGATTAGTCAAGTCTTCGATCAAGTAATTACTAATAAACATTACTTAGTAATTTTGTAAGTAAAATATAACTAACCTATTAACACATGTTAAAATTGATTGAAAATAAATTTTTATATATAATTATACCAATTTATATTCTCGATCTTCATACTAATTAAAATAAATTAACCTTTTTAAATGTTACATATATCGTCCAAATTGGAGAATGACAAAGAACAACTAAGAGAGTTTTAACAACATACTTTATGAAAAAACAACTTAATATAATGTTAATCTTAATTAATATCCATTGATTAAAACATGGAGATAATTAAGGTGTAGGACGGCAAGGCAATTTTTTTAAATATATATTATTTTTGAGTGCTATTACTTTATGGAGGGTCCTTGATAATGAAGTCTAGTCATTTCTAACGTGGAGTGCTATTATATTCGAGTCCGAAACTCAAAGGGTAGAAAATATTAACAAAAATTCCAAAACGGTATATAAAATTTTATATACCGTTTTGAAATTTTTGTTAATATTTTCTACCCTTTGAGTTTCGGACTCTATTATATTCTATAGTGTGTGTCACCATCCTTTAAATTACCACCTTTTTAGGTCAAAATAAAAAATACTCTTCTATTTCTTTTTATCTTCAATTTCAATTTACTATTTGATATTTGAAATTTATTGATAATTTAATTTAGATTCAGATGAAATATACTGTAAGAGGGTAATGTAATATCTATATTATAACTGTTTGCATCCAAGTTTTTATTCAAGATTTTTATATAAAATTCATCAAAAATATTATTAAATAGCTAAATATTAACGGATTTTATCGTTAAATTTTCTTTCTTTTTGTTCTTTCAAACTAGTAATGAACCAGTCAAAAGAAGTAACGATGCAATTTGCAATACATGATTATCACAAGGGATATTATATATAAACTTCACAACAATGATTATTCACGTTTAGTGTTTTTTTAGGGAAAAAAATTACAACCATTTTATTTGTACGAGTTCTTGTAAAATAGGTGAATATATAAAAAAAAAATTAATATGACAAATTTATCTACTTTTTACTATTTCACTCAAAAATCCATTCAAATAAAAAAGATATATACCCTCAAGATTAATGACGTGTCACCTAATTTTTAAGCAAAAAATAGAAAATGTTAACCCAAGATAATTATTATGCCTAAAGAATAATATTAAAAGGAGACCAATTTGACTTAATGACAGGCTCCTCTTTAGTCAGAAAAGATAACTCCACCATTATATATCTTATAGTATTATATTTTCTGCAAAGACATATATTCTTCCACTAACAAATTATTAAGAAAATACTAAACTATATATTACTATAAAATAGTCAATAAGTTAAAGAACATAATATTTTTTTATTCCTCATCCGATCTCCCATATTTTCATTAGAACGTGACAAATTTAAATTTATCTATATCAAGACTCATTTTTAGCAGCAATGTTTCAAATATAATAATAACATACTCAATAAAATTTCATAAAATAAAATTTGAGGATGATAGAATATATACATGCATATTTTATCTCTATTTTCTAAGCTGTTTTTGAAAAAACTCGGGACTCAAATAAAGCAAATCAAATTAGTAACAAACAAAAAAAATCACAGTAAAAAAACATGACAACTAATAGAAAACAATGTTAAACAGATTTACAAAGAATCGTAACATCAACAACAAACTGCGACCATCTAAGCATATAAAACAACATATAATAAAATATCAAAATCCAAAAACGACCTAATATATGTATTTAATTAAAAATAAAAAAATCTCAACTATTTCATCGGCACTCACGATATCATTTCACTCATTCATTCATTTTCTCTCTCTTTTCCCACACAAACATAAAGCAACACAATACAACATCCACAAACCCTCTCAAACATTCCTTTTTTTCTGCTTTTAAAACCACTTGCTCATAAAGCTGCTCATTTCCCCTTTTTCACTCCAAAAAAAAAAACACAATTTTTTCCTTTTGCTTCTTCTTTAATTTCTACTTCTTCATCATCATCCATGGATACTTCTCAATGGCCTCAGGTATTAGAATACATAATTCTTTCTTTAGTTATAATTTCTAGGATTATAGTTATAAATATTGTAGCTAGAAATTTGCAATACTTTTGAGAAAGATGATGATTTCCATACTTTTTCTTTAATTTCCACTAGTTATTTGATATAATATGTAGTACTCTTATGTTTCTACACTTTCTTTTTTTCCTTTTTTGTTCTATGTATGTGATTATATAAAAAAAAGTTGAGAAAGTGAAAAAGATCAATTTTCTTTAGTTATTATAGTTACAAGTGTAAAGTACAAAGCACTCATCCAAAGATCTTTATGGTGTTTATTACTAGCTACTAGTAGTTGTTCTTGATACATAGATAGAGGGCAGATCTAAGATTTAAATTAAAGCGTAACACTTTTGAAAAATTGTAGATGGATCAAAATTTAATGTTGTCTATTGCTTTAATATTTCTCTTTTGTTGGAAATTAATTGACATAAATTAAAAAAAGTTTAACTAGTGAATGTAAAATATATTTTTAGTTGATGGATGTGTAACAAGTTGTTTTTTGTTGTTATAGGAGATAGTGGTGAAGCCCATGGAAGATATCATAGGTAACACATCAAAACCTAATAATTGTGTTGAAAGGAAATTAGTTAGACCACAAAAAGACCAAGTTGTGAATTGTCCAAGATGCAATTCAACAAACACAAAGTTTTGTTATTATAACAACTATAGTCTTTCTCAACCAAGGTATTTTTGCAAGACTTGTAGAAGATATTGGACTGAAGGTGGATCTCTTAGGAACATTCCTGTTGGTGGTGGTTCAAGAAAAAACAAGAAATCTTCATCTCCTTATAATCATCATGTTATATTAAACAATAAAAAACTTCCTGATTTGGTTGTCCCTCCACCACAACCAGACAATATCGACGAATATCCAGAAAGGCATTTTGGAAATCGACCTCATGATCAAAACCCTAGTAAGATTATCCTTGAAGGAAGCCAAGATCTCAATTTGGGATTTTCATCTGATTTCAAGACTATTACTGACCTAATTCAGGTATTTGAAATTTTTTTATTTCAAAATTATACATACTTGTCTATTTTTTTCTTTGTACACCATAGTCTCTATATGTGTATACAAGTAATTAATACAACACCATATATATGTTTTAGTAAAGTTACTACTCGACTATATATTCTAACTTAAATTACTATATATGTACAATCTATGGTGCACAAATGAAGTTTATGTTATGTTCTATGTTGAACAGGTACCAAATTATGATGGGAGTAACAAGGACAACAATAATATTTCAACAATATTGCCTCCTCCATCTTCTTCTTCTTCAGCTTCTTCTCCATCTCAACTTTCCGCGATGGAGTTGATTAATGGGATCACTAATAATAATAATAATAATTCGTTCATGACAATGCCAAATTCAGTATACAACTCATCTGGATTTTCATTGATGCCATCTCTAAATTTCTCCTTGGATCATGGAATTGGAAATGATGTTCATCATAGTAGTAGCTATGGAAATAACAATAATAATCTTCAAGAGACAAATGCAAATGGAAGGTTTTTGTTTCCTTTTGTAGGGTTAAAGCAAGTTTCAAATAACACAAGTGATGGTGCTAATGAGCCTAGTCTTGGAGATCAATCTACTAATGGATATTGGAATGGGATGCTAGGAGGAGGAGGATCTTGGTAACAAAAAAAAATACTTTATATTTATTACTAGTTAAGGTTTTTTTTTTCTTTTTGAAAAAAAATAATTACGATCATACATTGGGGATTAGGAAAGTGAGAATCAAATATGCTTATTACGTGATTATTGAGACTGTCACTGATATCACTAGACTATATGTTTGTTTCTGTGATTTTATTGTAGTGTACTTTATTGGTGGGGATTTTAGTTTCTTCAAAAAAACTAACTCAATTGGATAGAAGGAATTCTCATTCCTCCTAAATCTTTTCTTTATTTTTTAGTTTTGTAATTTGTGATTAATTTAATTTGAATTAATATTAGTTGGTGGGAAGTAATTATGTGAAGCTTATGGGATATTGTGAAGAAAATATTGTGGAAGAAGATATCTAACCCAAATTTTTTGGAGGGCACAATATTCTACTAGTGTTAATTAATTGTTCTATGTCATATTAGAAAAAAAATGTATTATATTGTATGATTTTTAAGTTTGTAATATTGAGCTTTTGGAGAGTTGCTACTTAATTAATTTATTTGAGCTACTTATGCAAGTACATTTTTGCAGCTTAATTTATAATTTCATTATTTATATTGTACATAGTTTTATCTGTCTTTTTATTTTACACATTTCTCAAGATGGCTTTTAAGGTTGTCAGGTTTTGATTCACTTCAAATGGCTGTATAGACTTAAAAGCCTTGAGCATCTCCTAGGAACAAGTATTTTTGGACAATTGTATAATTTATTTAATGTAATTTCACGATTAAGTTATAAAAAATAAATTGTATTAAGATCTTATTCATATTATTCTATAGAGTAAAGAGGTTGTCTTAATAGATTCTTGATACTATAATGTATTATTAAAACAAATCATGTTTAATTTTAATCAAGATTTGAATTTTGATGAAAAATGAAAGAATTTTTCTATTTTTTTAACTTGATTATTATACTTTATATAATATGATTTAAACTTAGTGATATATACCGCATACATATTATACATCACTTAGATTTGACTTAATTCAATCTTTTTTTTTTCTGGTTCACCTTAAAATTCCCTATTTATAATAAATTATTACCATAAAATCGTAGTTTTGGGGATAAAATTTTCTCTATTTTTTGAACTAGGAGAAAATAATTTTTGCTCTAAAAATGTAGGAAAATGTCAAAAGACAATACTCCTTGCTTCTTTTTTCTTTCTTTTTCCTTTTTCACTTTTTATGGCAAAGTGATATAAATTTGATAAAATTTAATAATTTTAATTTAAATTATATACATTTTCTTTAAAATTACAAAAAATGTACCTACCCCACCCCTATTTTTTTTCCCCCTTCCTTGTTGATTATGATGATGAATAAAAGCTGGCCAAATGATAATTGTAGCCAATGCGCATGTTCTTTTATTATTATTAAAACAAAACATAGGAAAAAGATCTGACAATCTTTAATTTTCTTTGGTCATAATGTGGGATCCACAAACATTCCCCTTGATAGTTGTGCAAAGGAATAATCACTCCCACTTCATTACATTTTTCAATTAATATACTATTAATTTAATGAATATATAAATCTTTTGTAAAAATATCACCCTATTTTCCAATGTTTTGATGATTATTAATCATATTATAATAACTATAGTTCAATCCGAAACAATTTCAGATCGACTATACAAATTTCATGAATCATTTTGAAGGATATAGAAAGAGTTTTAAATTAATTATATAGATTTTACCGATCGATCAATTACAAGTTTTGATAATAATTCTCTCTCAATTTCATCTACAGAAATTTTGTTATGATTAACTCTAATTGTTGAGTCTCCCACATCAGCTAATAAATATGCGCCCTTCAACTTCTCTTAGTATGATTTTAGGACAATCTTTTCTTTTTTGTTATCTTTAATAGATTCAATCGACATCAATTAACTTCAATTCTTTAATGTTTACAAACAACAAAAACATACATGGTTCAACAATTTTAATTCCTCCTTACGCTAAATGATAAGCTTCAATCGACTTTCACGTAGTCAATAACGTGAGGTGATCACTAGCGCTTAGAATTGAATCAAATATTGAATGGTTAAAAGACAAAAACGATAAAAAGAAAAAAAAGAAGTCTGCAATTTTTTTATATATTAAAATTATTTTACAGTATGCTTTTTTGAAGGTTATTTTTACTACTAGTGGAGAATAAAAGCCTGAAATGGCTAAATTTTTTCTTTAATGTGTAGGTCGTTTTCTTTCTGGCCATTTTAGGAGGTTTCCCTTTATTTCCCCTTGTGGAAGTTGGATAATAAAAACAACAAAAAGTTTTTGCAACATTTATAAATATTTTTTACCTCATGAAATTTTATGTCATCTTAACAAAAATGCTGTCTTTTTCATTTAACCTTTTCACTTTTTTTCATGAATTAAAACATTTCCTGTTAGTCCTTTTTTGGATTCTGGAAAAGACGAATGACCAAAATAGAATAGAGAGTAAGTTAGAAGTAATATTTTGAAAATGACATTTCGAAAATTATAATACATAAGTTGAGGGTGACAGATTTGTGCCTTTTGAAGTGCTTATAATCTTCACCAACCAATAGTTCGATTAGGGATCAGTATACTAAGATTTATGGTCATTTCTTCAAATATTATTATATATCAACGCTTAAGATCAATACGATTCAAGAATATTGAGTTGTAACATGAAAAATATCATAACTCAATCGATATTCCAGCATTCTCATACAAACAGTTTTTACAAGAAAAGATTATCCACAAAGAGATAATATGTTGATTTCTTTTACAAAATAATGATAAACCCTTTCCAGTTCTTGCATCTGTACAGGGACATCCCAGTTTTACTCATGATGCTTAAAAGCAAATCAATGACTACTTTGGTTTTTCCTTCTTTCTGTGGTATGTGTTCAGTTGAACCAAAGTTCATTGATCTGCATTTATCCCGAAAATACGAACCTTGTGCATATTGGGAAATTTGGCAACGACCAGTACAAAAACTGCGATAGTGTTGAAGAATAGCATGGGGTGTTGATAATCAGTTGTATGGGAGGCTATCAAGTAGCTGCAAAAAAGAAATAAGTATGAGAACACCACTGCAAGTCTGCAAAGGCTGATCACAGAAGGGGATAATAAAGAGGTATAGTAGAATGAAGAGTCATTTTCTATAGGGGGGAAGAAAAAAGAGGATCGTCAGGTAGCTGGTGCCACAGGCAAGGTGAACGGCAAACAAATCAATGTCCTACAACATCATTAATACAAAAGTTGCAGTAGTAGTTGGTTCTTGGTACAATAAATGATAACACCATTAAGCTTCAGCCTAAGCTAGCCTTCTATAATTTCATTTTTAAGTGACAGTGCATAAGCTAGTCTATCATTAATATGACCCAGTATTGTTCGATTAGCTACCAAACCATATGCCTTACATTAATACCTCATTAAGATTCTAGAAAGTACTTCAAAATATCTAGGAAAGTAAAACGAGGGGAGAAGAGAAAGTTTCATCACTGATTTTAAAAAAAAAGGATGAAATGAATAAGCAAATGCGGCAAAATTATTTTCAATATACATAATTCAGATAGAGAAGCAATAAACATGCCAACCACTACACCCCAAAGAAAGAACCACTAGCTCAAACCAAGCCGAACGTGTACAAACTTCCTCCCTCCTACTCCCTTCCCATCAAATCCTGTGAAGCTTATTCTGATGAACCACTAAAGAAAATTTCTTAAATGACTCAGTAAGATTTGAACCGCATCACTCAAAGATGTTAAAGAAAGATACATAGAGCAGCCACTTAACCGACATGGTGAAGAAATCTAAACGCAAATATAACATGCTTTGTCTACAACATATTAGTCCCAGAACATATATATGCATGAATAATGAATTTGACATTTCATATTGCACTACATAATCCAAGACAAATTTTCAAAATGCAGAAATTTTTATATAAAAAAAACTACGCAGTAATGCAAACAAGGATGTGTGCATAATCCCATAGCATAAATAAAAGACTGACAATAATATCAAGATGCTTAAGTGATGATTCATAGTTTTTCTAATTGTACGAGAAAAAAGGTGGGCATTTCGTCGAATGCTCTTTCATCATTTTCTTTAACATTTTTATTTCAAGAATTGAACTCTCAACGAGAACTATCTTGTATACAACTCAACTACCTTATGAAACTTGCTCCACTGACAAAATACTACAAGAAAAATCCGTATTTTTCCTCTTGAATATTGAAAAAGAACTAGTCATCGCTGAAAAATGTGCGCTTTTAGTAGGTGGAAATTAATGTGTAATGCTTTCAAAAGATTTATTATGTGGCCCTCTTTTTTCTTTTTAGTCATTCAAAAATTCAAGCCTTATGAGGAGAACCACATTCCAGACAACTCGATCCTGGTACCCCAGAGACAACTTTCTCAAAGAGCAAAGATTAGGAATTTAGACAAACATAACTATGAGTTTCCTCCTTCAATTCCACAATTTAGCTAATTTTTCCAGGATCAGTGGTATACGTAACTAACTTCTTAAACCTTTGGGACTACCAACAGTTATAAACCAAATCATAATTTTTGTGTCATTAAAGGTACACTCATTTCTTCTTTTCTTGTGTGTCATAGGTCCATTTAACATCAACTTTAACCAAATGAAAATTTGGTTCTTGCTTTCAGAAGGAAACAGTCCTTTTTTCACGTGGAGCATTTGGGTTCTCAACAAAACAGATGTTATAAGCATTAGTTAGGAACTCAAACCACTTGAATATTCACCTTAGAGAGAAGTTCATTAGAGGCTTAATAGCTGTGCATCCTCAATAGTTACTTGTGCAACCTGGCACAATCATTCAACCATGGCATATCTAGATAGCTACTGCAGTCCTGCTGCAATCATAATATGCTAACAGCCTAACACTTTCTCTGAAAGTATCAGAGTTTGGGTCTACCATGTCATGTGTAGGTCTTGAAGTTAAACGGAACCAACTTTCTACTAAACCATAATATTATTAGGGTATATAAATCAATGATGCATCAATCTAAAACTAGCCGGAGTTGGCTAATGAAACACAAAATATCCATTCATCTCTAATGATGCAAATTAAGGGTTTTCCAGAACTAGAGATCTCTAATTTTACACTTACCCCTACATGGACATTATCTCTTGGACAACAGTTAACCTCAATTCCAACTAATTGGCATCACTCATACAAAACATATGATTCTATTTTTAATTGTACCTGAACTCGCATTAATTCAAACAGATATTTCAACGACTTGAAACATCATCCATCTTGGCTAACATTCACCCTCATGTAATATTGTTGGTGCCACAACCATTTTATACGATTTGGCCTTCACCTCCATTTCTGTCATCATATTCTATGTGTTAATTCCTCCTTTGTCATGCCATTCACTAGGAGAATGTGAAACCATTCTTTTTACCCTAAAAGAGTCGAAAGAAAAACCAAATATGACACTTTTCTTTGACATAGCCAAATATGACACTATCAGACATAGTATCAACTCTTCTCTTTTTTCTTTTGATATGTTAACATGTTGAGCGGTGACATGAACCTACAACCTAAGGTTGAGGTATAGAGGTGCTTTCCTGTAGAGCTGCCCTCTCTTTGTTCAACACCCTATCCATTTATATGAGGTAACATCTTCAACACAGATTCCTCCATCATCAGTTTTTTTAGTAGTAATAGATTTGATCAGTTTGCTCCGGTTGTGGTGATGCTTTGTTGAAGAAGCTATTAAGAATAAGCTTCCATTACAGCCTATTATTTTAAAATTATATCATATATATTTTTTATTCTTAGTAAAAATCCAACCCCTTGGATTCTAGACCTCCTAAAAGTCAAAGCTTAGTTATGCCAGTGCAACGACAATTTCCACAAACTAGCTTCTTTTTTTTTTTGATAAAGTAATTAAACACAAACTAGCTTCTTATTTTTTTGATTTAGTAAGGGAGTTCCACTAAATGACATCAAGAAGATACAGAAAGCAAGCTGTGCAATTAACACTTGGACTAATATCATTAACCATGGAGGTTATGCATAAATGGAATGCTAATAACATTGATTTGTGAGTGATCCATGATAATTTTTGTCTAGCTAGCTACTACATCTATTTTCTGACTTCTTGGACCGGTAATTGTTAACTTCCCAAATGAGAATAGTGTCGTATAAAATGAACGATTGGAAAAGTTCAGTACTCAAGCCTACAAAATCATGGCTTAAGAGCATTATGCCCTCTAATATATATACTCTACCATAATCAGAACCTGTGTTGTAAAGTGCATCACGGTGAAATTTAGAAGCTTTTTCAAGCCAGTTGGTGAGATCATATGCACATCGACTACACTTGAAAGCAGGAAATTTGTTCATAGCATTAATATTGTAAATAGCAATCAACTTGCTGAAATTGACTACTTACAGCACCACAGGGACAACTGTTAGAAACTTCCTATTGCGTGTAAGCTGCTTCCCACTATCTATCTGCTCCCACCAAGTCAACCTATTGTAGATACCTTGATCATCAGCAAATGGTGTTCCCTTCTTCCAGTGAAAACATTGATATGTGACCTGAAGATAAATAGACAATACGAAGGCGTTTGTAAAGACACCTAAAATTTGGAGTATGTACAATTGTGTTCCCTTCTTCCAGTGGAAATTATTGATATAAGAAATGCATATTTATAGAGAAGGCAGAGTCTTACACAAAGAGGTAAAATCCAGAGTAGATATATAAACAAGGTTTCCTCCCATGCTATAACACAAAGGACAGAAAAAAAACACAAAACAAAAAAATTGGTACCAAAGAGAAGAAGATAAAGCTCATCAACTAGACCTCGACTATTCGATAAGCCTAAGAATTATGCATACAGACATTTTTCAGGGCATACAACATAGGTAAACTGTAATAGTTAATTGCTAAAAAACACATGAGACGGGCAAAGCATTGCAAGAATGAGTTAAAAGACACAAAAAAAAGGTAATAGATATAATCAAGCTTTCACATTATCAATCTCAATAGAAGTACTAACCATCCACATCTGCAAAAATCTCCCAAGTTTCAAATGAACTTGTTTCTCTGTATGCTAGTGATCAAATAACGAAATAACAAGGAACATCCAGCAAACATCATAATTGTCATGAAAATGGTCTTGAATCCAACTAAACTCCAAAAACTAGTTCAAGTGGAAAAAGTTCTCGAAACCAATATAAAGACACTATAACGCGAGATGTCGACCAATATAGGAACCTTGGCTAATCTCCATCCTAATAGGATACCTTCAACAAATATGAGACTACAGCAATAATGTCTAGTGAAGTTTGATTGAAATGGAAAAACCAAATATATTAGACACCAAAAAGGCCATAGCTTTCGATACAACCCCAGAATCTCTCACTTCCAAATTGAACATAAGGAAATGATCAATGACCCAAAGCTGAACCTAGCTCAAATCAATTCCAAATTGAGTCTCCAAATTCCATAGTACCAAAAACACAGGAAACACTAAACGAACTAGGCATGTAATCATAAGAATATCAATCAACCAAACATTTAAACTGTTATTCCTCTAATCAGACCCATTTAAACCAAAAAAAACTAAACTTGATTATACTTTATCAAAATTTGACGAGTTTAAAGCAACCCATCATTATTTAACTGGAAAGAACTACTCAATTCCAACCGAATTAAAGGAAATTAGAATCATACGAGAAAATGAGAAAGATGGACGATGGTCCAAGCCATGCCAGGAGAGCAACCAAATACAGAGAGAACAACGAGCCATGAGAAGAATAGAATTAGGATGTAGGTCGTCCATACACCGGGATACGTGAACCACTCGGTATTCCGATTCAGATCCGTCGGCGGAACCGCCGTTACATAATAATTTGCCATACAATAAATTCTTGAAAAATCAATGAAAGTAAGATCCAATGTATAGGAAGATGTTTTAAAAAAATGGAGCTTTCGTCGCCCAATTTGATTTGAAGATGAAAAATATTGAAGTTCGAAGTATATTATTGATCAAAGCAATATGAAACGACGAGCCTATAGCCGGTGGGTTCGATCGTTAGAACCACTGTATTTCGCCATTCTAAAATAAATGTTACTTTTATCTTATTTATTATCTTAAAAATTTGTGACACACGAAGCATTATTTGATTTTAGAGTTAAATAATACAAAAAATTTAAATTATATTTATAGTAAATTTTATATTTTAACTATATATTAATTATTTATTTTATCTATTGAAATGATGATTCTTTTTATATTAATATGTTTTAATATTAAATATTTATTATAAAATAACAATGTGCGTAGATCAGTTCAACGTCAACATGTAATTTCACATATAAAAAAAGTGATCGATAACATGAAACTCAAAAATTTGATAGTTTAAGTAGCTAAACAAGAGGATAGACTGAAGGATTAAACTGGTGAAAAAAGTGTTTACTATTGACTCTTGATTTTATTTTATTTTCTTGCCTAAATAGATTGTTTTTGTAAAATAGAAAATATTACTTTTGTCAAAAATATTAAAGAAAGTACACTAAAAATGGTTAAAGGATACCGCCAGAACTGCAGTATGGTGAGTTTGGATCTAAATTAGCTGGTTTACTCTCTTGTTAAACTTCTATTAAAAATGTTAATTACTTATCCTTTAAATATTTTCAAAATTCGCGAATTAAATTAGGTCAATTGATTTGTTTTAAATATAAAATATTTTTATTCCTTTAATATTCAGTTTCCGTTTTAAGAATAAAGTATTTTCAAAGATGCATTTTTTTAGATATAAATTTAATATTTCTAATTATAAACAAAGGCATTTTATTAGACATTTCGTAAATGATGTAAACAGTTTCTTTTCTTTCTCTCTTTTTTTTTTGCCAATACCACTCAAAAGATTAAAAAATGTGGATTTCGATAATATTACAAAACGAAAGTACAAAGGGTTTGGTCTATATATTTGATTTAATATACTTACTTAATATCACCGCCAAACCAGAAAATGGACCACTTTCTACTTATAGACTTAACTTTAAATAATTTTCACGATATGAAAAGGACATTGCTTAACCAAAAGAAATAGTCAAAAACTTTGAGCTATATTTTGTTTTAGTAATAATTTAAAAACCAAAGGTTCTTTAAGCCACCACTAAATTTGATGGTGGGGTCAATTAATTATTATGTGAGAAAAAATCAATTAATTAGTTGGCAAGTCGAAACTACATACTTTGTGACCTTATTTAAAGTCAAGTATGAATATTCTATTGTTTCTAATTGACTATTAAACCAAAATATTTAAGTTATTGTGCTCCATAAACAATTGCAATATTTATTTCATATGAAATCAAGCCATAGAACGCCGTATCAAATATTTATTTAAACTTGTAAAATACATATTTATTAATGAGTAAATGAGCTCGTAATAGTTGTTCAAAGAGCATAGGCTAGCAATTGTGGTGCTTACAAATGGGCTGGATCATTTAATGGTAAAAAAAACAAAGCCCAATAGTAGTGCATATAGGATGGGCCTCCTATTTCGTTCGAAGGAGATTTAACATGTATTGGATTATACTTGTGATATTGATTGTAAATGACACGAGACAAGATGATTTTCAGTAATAGAATGATCAAAAACTTTCTTAGTTCGGAATGTTATGGTAAAACTTCGTTCGAAATGATATGATAGAATCAACAACTCATTATCTAATGAATCTTGTCAATCATAAACACCCTTAAATCCTCAAAAGATCAGACACTCAGGTTGAATAACTAAAAAGAAAACAGTCTTGATGCAACATATCATTAGATCACAATTCAAACCTTAAAATTAATAACTAATATTCGCATTAGAATAAATTATTTATATGACATCTATTGAAATATGACTTTTTTTCGTACGGTATTAACACGAAATGCTTTATTCATCAAGTCAAAAATGAAAAAAAGACATAAAGAAATAGGGGATGTAAGTGATGATGTGTATGTGATCCCATCATAAGCCTGCAAAGACCATAATTAGCCCCACTACAAACATCATCATCCCAATTAGTGGACCCTGGCTAATCACTTGTGGGCCCTAGGCCCAATAAAAAAGTAAACAAAGTCAGTGTCAATTGTCAGTTTTTACTGAGCCCAGCCCCTCTCTTTTTGCCAACATTATAACCGACATTTGACGCCTCGAAAAGCAAAACCCTCTTATATTATTATATCGAATGATATGATTATATTTGAAACAGATTAAAAATATAAAAGATTAAAAATATAAAGAAAATTTTTAAATTATGTGGTTCTAAATTAAAGTTAGATTAAATGTATAAAATTGTTCTTTATTTTTGTGACTTTAAATGTGCCACATGAAAAATTAAAATTAAAATATCATTCTTTTTGAAACAGACTACGAAATATATATTTACCGTCCATCTCAACTTATGTGATTTTATTTAATGAAATACAAAAGTAACTTTTAAAAAAAATAGAAATAGCTTTTGTGTAATTGTAAGTCATTATTAATTTAATAGATACGTAATTCCAAAATAAAAATAACTTTAAATGTCAAATATATTATTTTTGAAACAAATTAAAAATAAAAACGTATCAGGTAAATATGGACACTGGACAGTGAGAGTATATTCTTGTTTGGTCTGAATTGAGAAACAAATGAGGACTCTTATGTGTCGAGGTACCACTCGTAGGATTAAGACCACTGATTAAACCTAGAATTACTAGGTTGTCTACATGTCACTAATTGCACCACAAATTATCTATTACAAAAATTTGAATTTGCAAGTAAAAAAAATCATTTTGAAGCAAAGTAAGATTCCGAGGTGGTGGTAACAAAAAAAAATCAGAGAAATAATATCATAATTAGTAAAACTCTCAAAAAGGATCGACTCCGTCCAATTTCATTCAAGTCTCGTGAGCTAAGAAATTTAAAGGGTTAGGGGACTGGCTCTTCACGCAGAAGGGCTTGAAAATACTCAACTCAATCCAGCCCTTGAAGGGCCGAGGGCCGGAGCGGGCTAGTCTTTTTTTTCTTCAAACTTACAATTCTATAGCATTAAAAAAATAAAAAGATTTTAAAAACAAACATATGACAAATAATGGTGTTGCTTTAATAACACTAACAAAAAATCTAGCGTAATTAGCATGTATCTCGCATACTAGATACGCGAATGAGACAAGAGAGCGACAAGTGAGGGTACAAGATTTGTCTATCCATCCTATATACATGTGAATCTATTTGGATAGAGTGTATATAGAATAAATTAACCTAATTTTGAGTCCATATATTTTGAGATACGTGTATCTGAATATATCAAAATCTGATAAGATTCACAATATTACAGTATAGATTATATTCTAGTGAAATCATTGTAAGTTATCCTTAAATAAAAAGTTATAGCCCATGGATCGCCCTCCGGCCCGTCCGATCAAACTTCAAGGGCTTAGGGCTTACATGGGCCAGACTTATAAGCCACAGTGTTAAATGGATTTGAAAAATCTTATCCCAACTCTATCTTAATAACGAATTGAATTGAGTTGGCTCTATAAATTTAAATTCATTTTAACGAATGTAAATTAATACAGATATAAACAATAACAACATATTTATTAAAATCTCATAAAATAGAAAATAAACAAAAATTTAATATACATAAATTTTATTTCTATTTTGCGAAAACGGAGAGATTATTTCCGAAAACAAGGTGTATTAAAGAAGAAGAAAGGAGGAGGCAAATTGGTAGACATTCTCTGTTGAGGATATAGGGTTTTGTTTGTGAGGGGCCCATTATTTGATGGACCTATCAATTATCATGGGCCTGACACAACCTTGAACTTTGTGACTAATTCATCATTCATTCATTAGTGCCTCACATTAACTTCTTAATAAATGCCCCTATCTCAACAATATCATCTTTTATGGAGTTTGTGTGCAATAGGATATACTTCAATGTTAATTGAAATGTTAAGTGAAACAAAATATGATATGTTATGTATCATACGTTTTAATAGTAAATGATGCAAAGTTTATATGCTATTGAAAAAATACAGGATTGATAATTAAATATAAAAAATTTAAATTAAAAATATACTATATATTACGTCTTTTTTATCTATCAAACTATGCAACACATTTTAAAACGGAAGTTTATCTATAAATATTATTTGAATTGATGGTATACAACATAAACTCAATCAAATTTGACGCACTCATGTATACCTATACCTAAGGGAATCTCATACATAAAAAGTGTAATCATGAGGCAAAAAAATTAAAGGATTATTAGCCTTTTTTTTTCTATTATAAACCATGGCCCAATTTTATTTTATTTTTTCCTTTTCACCTCTTTATTTTTCTTTCAAATGTCAACCAAAGTCAAGAACTCATGTCAGCTTTTGTTTCCCACATTTTAAAAAAGCAGTGTGGATCCACCATTTATGGCTGTTGTATAAACTCATCACTTTATAAAATTCGAATTATATTTATAAAAATAGTACTAAAAGAATAGTGTCAAATAGTATATATTCATACTACACTATTGAAATCATACAAATTTAAAAATGAAAGAAGAAAAAGAAAATTCTATTGGTTGGATTGCTTATGTCTCTGCAAGATAAATCAGAGTTATTTTTTTTTAATCAAAAACTAAAAAATAAAAAGCGTGTAAACTAAACAAACTTTAACCAGTTATTATCAATTGATAGAAGAAGTGAATAATATCTGATTTTGTTATAGTGCTGTGTCTTCCTCAAAGAGGAAAATTAAAACTCAAGCTGTATTATGTGATAACGACATAATTTTTGATGTGATGTATCAATATTAATGTATCGAATTCTATTGAAATTTCAAAATTAAGTATATTTGAACTAGCGTAATATTAAAATGATAGGTGATCTGTTAATAAATAGTATTTTCTCCTTTAATATAGGCTTGATGCATGTTATGCAAATACAATTAACTAAAATTTCAATATAAATATCATATATTGAGTTTGAAATCAAAAGAAGATGTGACACTTCGTACAATAAGATTTTTGATAATTGCCAATTGCCGTAAGATAAAAGGAAAGACAAATATAATGGACCATATATTATATAATATGGTGTGTATCCTAGGTATAACACAGTCTAGTAGGATTTCATTGAGGGGGGATGTGTCAACCAACTATTTCTTTTAAAAATATGTAATTTAATTAACTTTAATTAACCTCATTCCTAGTCCTTAAAATCATGAACACATATTAAAATAACTTGTTATAATCAATTCATTTCTGATCAGTCATCAAAATTTGCTTTGAATGATCAATGATGGTTGAAATGGTTCCCAATGCATCTTTTTATTAAAAGTCAAAATTAAATCAACTTCATAAGATCCATGCTAAAGCATGCAAAATCAAATATATATTACTATATTCCAAAATATTAGTGTCATTTAAGCTGTAAAGTACAATTAAAGAAAATAAATTATATATGAGATGATCATTGTGGTTAACATTTAGCACAACACAAAAGACTTCTTTTGGGTCCTATGCTTCCTAAAAACTAAAAAGATAAATCTTCATAAAATTTTCAAATATAATTATGTCTTTATTTAACCTAAATATTGGACATCTGTATCTTATGCCATCTCACTCAAATCTTATCTTTTCCATATATTGTAGAAATATTTTATTTGTAGTGGAGAAGTTAAATTTTTTGCTAAAGACATGTGCAAAATTTAATATAAGTGTTTTGTTATATATATAATATATAATTATCAATGAAGGATATTTATCTAAGTAAAATCATCCTTTGGTCTTTGTAGATCGATCAATCTTGATCGTTTAACTTGACCTATAATATATAACATGTAATGTATATTGGTATTATTTAATAGTGTTGATTGTTGTGGAGTTAACTTGACCCACAATATATAACATGTATATTGATCACTTAATATTTATTTATAATAACTTGTTGTAATCGGTTAAATTGCATGCATTGCTAGTAGTGAAGACTAATATAACTCATATTTTTGTAAAAGTAGGTCGAAAAAGATAGGAAAATTTTAGATGATTTTCCAAAAGGTTAATGAGCTTTATATTTATTTATTATTTTGCCTTAATATTGAATTATATATGATGGGAATTAGAAAAGACAAAGGAGCATAGAAAACTTTTATGATGCCGTTGACTTAGGTATCAACGGTGATGATGAAGCGTGTGGTGTTTCAAGCAGACATAGAATCATAAGCCTTTATTAACCCTTTTTTTCTGTTCCGTTTGATATTTGTATTGAAATTTTACTAATTTATAAATATTAATTTTCAAAATATTGCATGATGCATTTTTCTTCTAACGCTCTTAATATAATTTTTTTTATTTTCAAAATTTGAAATCAAGACTTTTAATCGATTAAAAATAAATGAATCTTAACCATTCAAACACAATTCATGTTGATGTAAAGGCCTTTGTTACCTAAGGATGAAGGGCTCTGATTTGATCAATAAAAAATAGCTAAAGAGTAAATGGAACCCAACCTTTTTAATTTGTGGGTCTTATTTTGATTCTCTTGTTTAGGCAACTACCCACTAAATATTTGGTGAGGCTGCTAGTTAGGGTAACTTATCATTGCCATGTAGAGTGACAAGGATGTTAAAGTTATATATGTTGAGTAATGCTAATATTCTGTCTATGTCAAGGTGCGATAAATATTAGAGATTACTCGTGTTTATGGAGTCTTAGTTAAATATGACACTTTTTTTGATAGGTTCGGTTAAAAATAAATTTATTATTTTATTTTTAGTTATATTTTTAATTAGCATGATCATATAAACTCTTGATTCTACCAATATGTTGCTATTTTAGAGCTAGGTTGAATTTTTTGTCGATTCGAAATGAATAATCTAACATAATAACTAGGTTGAATATAGCATGCATGAGGTTATATCAATTTATCAAGAGGTTGCATTTTACAATTTAACAGCTATGATTCCTCTTGTTGCCATCTCTACCGCTCAAACTTAAGGGTATTTTAATTTAAATTTTTTATTAAATAAAAAAAAAAGATCAAATTTCACTATAGAATATAACTATTGATCTCAATGACAAAATAAATCACAAAAAAAGATTAGCATTAGCCAATTGATAATTGAAAAAGCTGATTTGGGTTAACAAAAATTGGAGATCGATTAGATTCGGGTGTGCTTAAAGTGTTAATTAAATACTTAGTGAAGAGTAGATTTTGGGTAAGTATCAAAGTGGCTAAGTCAATATTCTCAAACTATATTAGATCAATTAAGATGTTGCATTGGGGACCAATATATATATACTACATATATATATACAGTCCCTTTTATAATAAGTAATGCACTAGAGTCTTCTTTTGTATCATGACAAACATAATACATGTCCCTTTATTAGATATTGTGAACATTGGATACCCTATAATACAAACTTTCTATTTCCTTTTCCCCTTGATGGATGGATTTTTCCTTTAACCTTAGAAAAGAAGTGGCATAGTAGTGGACACTTGTATGGAAAGTTCAGCTTACTTGTTTTACTTTTTTTCCCTCTCGTGTCTGATATTTGTGTTGAATCGGACCCAAATTAAACCTTCTTAATCTAAACATAAAATATTTTCTATTAAAAGCGACTTTATTTTCAAAACTTGGTAAAAGATAGCATGCTATTTAATTACCACCAAGAAGTGTTCGGAGCTAGGGGTTCAATGATTCAAAAAATTATATTGTATGTATGTAATTAATTTTTTTTATTGGATACCTTTATATTTTTCATTTGTTTATGAAATTTATAATATATAAACTTCAAACCATAAATTAATTTGATTTTATCAATACTTCAAGTTTTTACGCAAAGAAAAAAAGGAAAAGAGTTGACAACCTATTCAAAAAAGTAAAATGAGTATATATAATGGAATGATGGAGTAATCAAAAGTGAAATTAGCTAGACAATGACGAAAGTAAATTTTTTGAGTTTTAATTCACTAGGTTTTTGACTGCGGCAATAACTTTTACTGAGGTAAAAGAGTAAAAATATGTTATCATTAATCCATCATAATTTATTTGTTTTCAGTGTCGATGACTTTTCTGATCTTTGCTAAATAAAATGTTATAAGAAACTGCATTATACTTAATCCATCGTTATATAAAATCGATCGCAATACTTATTTTTTAAAGTAGATTTAACATTTTATATATTTTGCTAGGTCCACTCCAATTTATTTTTATCAATATACGTCTTCTTATATTAAATTATTGGTGTTTTAAATATCTAATCCAATTCTAAACATGACAAAGATTTTAAGTTCCACTTCGAATGAGTATGGGTTAATTACTTGGTGTTTTTATACAGTTTATCAACATCTTTTTCATAAAATATTTCAACTATTTACTGGATAATTAGTTTAAGCTCTTCAATTTAACACGTAATTATTTATTTGTAAAATTAACTTATTTTTGAATAATATATATATGTGTGATGTTCAAATAAGCTTTTTATTTATTCTAAAGCAAGAACGGATAAATATGACTTATAAATTTCCGATAAATTAATGTCTAATGAAAGCAAATGCATTCGTATGATAACATTTAAGTTTTGATATTTACACAATCGTATTATTTATTAGGTAATTATAAGTAAATTTTTTGACAAACATCTATTGATAATTCGATAAAAATGACACTTAAAAAGATTAAAATTTACTCATAGTATAAAAGAAAATGTAAACAATAATATAACATAAATCCTGATTAAAATCAACATTTATTTTCTATAAACTCAAGAAATTAATGCCCTTAATTATGTTTGACAATTATGCTACATTATCAAGATGATTTTATTTGAGTTTGCAGAAGATAATCATATTAATGCAATTTACGATTTATACTTTACTAAGAAATCTACCATTAAATACATTTATGCATTTGCACCATTTTAATTAGCTGATATTTAGCTCAAGAAACTCTCAAACTAGTTTATTGATCAATTTATATACAGGAGAAAGATGATCACTCTTAACCATTCATATTTATTATTCCAATTTTTTTTTAAAAAAAATTCTCAAAACAACTTATCGTAATTATATATAAAATATACATATTAATTTTATCTTCTTATTTTTGATCGATAAATACTTTGTTAATGAAATGCATGTACAATATATATATATGTTTACTTCATATCATATATACTACTAGTAATTTTCTACTTCCATTCACATTTAGCTTCAAATATCATTCCGATTTAAAACGTTAAAAATATTTTTAATCCTTTTCCGATCTTACTATGCAAAAGAAAAGAATTATTTCATATGGTAGAAAAGACAAAACATAGTAAAATGCTTAGCAATAAAAAGGAAAATGTGTTCCTTTATGTGTCCAAATAGTTTCTAATTTGGTCTTTATAGTATTTACTCTTTTGCATAGACAAGAGTCAAGACTAGTCCCCTCTTTGCCTCCCACCCCACATTCTTCTCTCTCCAATCTTTATTTTTGATTATCTTTAAACAATAGTGAGTATATAGCAAGACCCCAATTATCTTCTATCTCATTAGTCCCACCAAAAATCTTCTCCAAGCTCTAAACTTTTTTTATTTTTTTTGGGAGTGTTACTACTTTTTGGGCTCCAAGATTGCTGTTTTTTTACTAGTGAATGAAGTTTTTGCTGTTTAAACAGTGAAAAAAACACACCAAAGGTTTGTTTTTGCCGCAAAGTTACATTCTTGGTTGGTTCCTGGAAGCACAACACTCCAAAGATTGCTGCTTTTTTGCTAGTGAATGAAGTATTTGCTGTTTAAACAGTGAAAAAAACAACACCAAAGGTTTGTTTTTGCTGCAAAGTTGCATTCTTGGTTGGTTCCTGGAAGCCCAACACTCCAAGATTGCTGCTTTTTTGCTAGTGAATGAAGTTTTTGCTGTTTAAACATTGAAAAAAACAACACCCAAGATTTGCTTTTGCTGGAAAGTTGCATTCTTTAGGGTAAAATGTGTGATTCAATGACAAAAGAGACACTCAAGAGGCTTTGTAGAAGCCATGGATGGTCTTATGGAGTTTTCTGGGGATTTGATCAGACTAATTCTTTGTAAGTTTTTTTTTCTCTCTCTTTTTCTGTCATTCTCACTATTTTTTCTCTTGTCTTTTACTTTTTCACTTTACTTCCTTCTGTTTTTTGTTCCCTATGTAGTTTTATTTAAAATGTTTGTGATGAAGGTCCTTTTTCCTCACTCTTTCAAAGTACTCTTTTCTTTTAAACTACTTTTTTTATTTTTATTTTTATTTTTAGTGTAAATTTTGATTTTTCTCATCCTATGTTTATGACTTGCAACTCCTTTTAGTGGATTCATATGTTGAACAAATAATACAATATGGTATAATAACTATACATTTCGGGAATATTTTTTAAAAAATATCTTTAGATATCTATTTCATTGTTGAAATATTTTTAAGGTGTCTAAATCGGGCTTGGAAGAGTTTTTGGATTTTTGATACTTCCCTCTCAAAAAATCATTTTTTTTCGAATGAAAAATATGTCAAAATGTAAGTTCAAATTTTAAATTTCAACTTCAAAATTGATGGTGAAATTGGAGCTTAGTTTACTGTTTTCTATTCCTAGGCACTGTTTTTTTCCTACTAGAAAATGACATGAAACATATATCTTGGATCAAATAAATTATTTAATTCCTTGATCCCCTTTTCGACCTTATTCCCTTCTCTTGTCCTTGTTCATATGTTAAGGAAAATATTATATTATCTCAAATTCAAATTGGTTTTGTCCTGTTCAATAGATTTGATGAAATTACAACATTATTGGTTATGAATTTACAGGAAAGGCAAGATTTTGTTCCTTGAAGTTCATTTTCATATGTTATAATGACAAATAAAAATAAAATCTTGAAGGCAAAAAAAGAGTTTGCTTTGGTCACATAAATGGTGTATTTTGACATCTTATGAATATGGTTATTACTCTTACTATTTTCTATTTGATGTTCTTATAAATATATTATAAGAAGAAAAGAAAAACTTTTACTTAGAAAAGTTTTAACAAATCTTCTGCATGACAGATTATTGGCATTGCAAGATGTATACTATGAGGAACAAATGGGATCTGTGATTGATGAGATGCTTCTGCAAGTCCATATTCTTGGTCGAGGGTATTGCTTTAAAATGAAATCTTTCTTCAGAAAATCCAGTTATATATGTAGTACTCCCTCCATTTCAATTTGTTTGTGTGATTTTACTTGAGACGGAGTTTGACTGTTTGAGAAAGCAAAGATGACTTTTGAATCTTGAAATTAAAACGTACTCTTTAGGTAAGTAAGACAAACAAATTGAAGCGGAGGAAGGAGTTCAATTGTGATATACTTTAATTGTAACAAGTTTTCATTATCATAATGTTGATGATATGACTTTTTACAGGATAATTGGCCAAACAGCATTTAGTAAGAAATATAAATGGATGTTTGCAGCTGCTAATCATGAAAGGCAGATCTCCATTAGATCATCTAATAATTCCAACTTATTCCTGGTAATAATTTGTTTCCTTGCTTTCCACAGAAGACTTGTTTGAACTTTTTATTTGGGAAAGTTGTGAGTTAATAAGAAGATTTACTAATTTTAAAACTGGCAATTGTAAATTCATTTTTGTAGGATGATAATGAGTTTGAACAACAATTTTCAGCTGGGATCAAGGTACTTCTTTTTTAGTTCTTATTTTGCATTTTTCAATTCCACCACCTGCTAATGTTGGTTTCACTCTGTAACAACTGATTTTCTTGTTATTTTGCAGACAATTGCTGTATTATCTGTCGAACCACTTGGTGTTCTGCAATTTGGTTCTACTAATAAGGTTAGCAATAATGTCTATAATCACAATATGTTAATGTAGGCATTCACTACTATGGTAGGCTCACTGATCTATACTAGTTTAATCAACTTTTGAAACTCTAACTTGTATTTTCTTAAGTCGATCATGTTCATGCACGTTCTGCTGTATATCTTAAGTAACTGAATGCTCAAGATGTTGGCATAGCATCTTGAGTATTCCTTTACTGATCAGACCATGGGATCGCATCATCAAACTCACTCTGATTGCTTCAAGTCCTTGCACAAACACTTTTTAATGTGTACTTATTCATTTATGTTTTCTGCAGCTTCAAGAGAGCACATGTTTTGTGGATCAAGCAAGAATACTTTTCCAGGGGATAGGAGGATCACCGACTTCATCAATATGCGAGAATCTGCATTTTGTAAATTCCACTGTTTTTCCAACTGCAAACAATGAAAGTTTGATGAAGGAATCTCATTTTCTAGAAGATCTCATTCAATCGGTAACATGCAATGCGGAAAGTCAGATTATGAATTCTGATGTAGCTACAGCATTTTTGAGTGAAAACCAGTTTCAGGATGTGAATCAGTTCAATAATTGCAGCAGCCAATTTGATACTCAACTACAGCAAGCAATGTTCCCGTCTGCTGGTTTGTTTACCAGCTTCCACGATTCCTGTTTGACGTCAACCTGGGAAGATCTCCCATCAGATATGAGCATACAAGATTTCAGTTATGTCCTTCCCACGGGGATAAACCAATTTGAATATGGCACAGGTGCAACTCAAAGCTTTCATGACAACACAACATTTGGTTCCTTAAGTGGATTTGGAGTACTTGCAAATGAGGATACTACTGGCCCTCTAAATGGATATATTGTCCAATGTCCCATCAACCAGAGGAATGATGGAGCAGTTAGTACTATCAGTGATAACATATTAGATACGACGGGTATCATCTCAGCCTCTGCTGGTATAAATGAACAGTTTAGGTTCAATTCAGACAGTGATGCTTCTGTTTCGATTCAAAGTTCTATCACCAACGCCTTTGAAACTGTTGAAAAAGCAAACTGTTCAAACATGTCTGCCATTGAGAAAATGACTAATTTGGTTGGTGTTAAACATGATTCTAAAAAACCATGTAACTGGGGTGATGTTTCGGACCCTGTTGTTAGCACTTCCAACTCTGAATGGACCTATAGTAATGCTAATGAACTCAGATCCAGGCCAGCTAACAGGTTATTCTCCAAACTGGGACTAGACCAGTTTCTGGATGGTGCCTTGAGCAGCTCTTATTCATTTGCTGGATCTTTTTCCGACGGACAGTTGTCAGAAACAAATAAGAGAAGAAGAGTTGGAAGTTCTTCAGAATGCAATTATCTTCAAAAGCCCCTTGGTTTTTCTAACTTTGATAAGAATGCAAAGTTGGTGCAGCCTGAATGTGGTCTAGATAGGACAAGCAACCTTGAAGCCAAGAGTGAGATCATCACGAAATTGGATGCAAGTACATTAATTGGAGACAGATGCAGCATCAATAATTGCAAAGGCAATGAAAAATCCTCAAAGCCTTCCAAGAAGAAGGCTAAACCAGGAACTCGGCCTATTCCTAAAGACCGGCAGCTGATCTATGAACGTCTATCTGAGTTGCGAGGGCTTATCCCTAATGGGGAGAAGGTATTGTCTCCAAACTCACTATGTTTTTTTCTTAGGTGTAATATATAAAGATTCACTTGAGCTTGGCCTCAACTGGCAAATAAGCACTCCAACATTGAGTATGCACATCTAGACACCTCCAAAATTTATGTGCCACGTCAACGTTGAGTGTGCACCAGATACAGTGGGGACGAGTTAGAGTGTTTAGTTTTAAGTGGAGACTAAGTTTGAGTATATGTTAATGTTCATGGAAGGTGCTTCTGCACTTAGTATTTCTACGAAGAACTCATAATTAAGTTGTTTCTATGGCAGATGAGCATTGATCGCTTATTACACAGAACGGTAAAGCACTTGCTTTTCTTGCAAGGTGTCACTAAACATGCTGAAGGACTCAAAAAGGCTGAAAGTTTGAAGGTAATAATCAAACACTTCGATTGATTTAACTTGTTTTAGTTGTTAGAAAAACAGACATGCTTCTCAGTACTAATTTATAACATGTTTATCATTTAGCAGGATTCAGAAACTCGGTTAAACTCCAAGTCTAATGGTAATGGAGTTACATGGGCATGTGAAATTGGCGATCAAACAATGGTTTGTCCGCTGATAGTTGAGGACCTTAGTACACCTGGTCAAATGCTTATAGAAGTAAGTAATGGTTTTTTTGTTGCCGATAAATCTAGTCATTTAGTCAAGTCTTGATAGAAACTTTATCTAACATATGATACTATGTGTACTCTTTTGCTCAGATACTCTACAATGAACAAGGCTTCTTTCTGGAGATGGTAGATATAATCCGAGGCTTTGGCTTGAACATATTGAAGGGAGTGATGCAGTCTCGCGAGACAAAGATGTGGGCACACTTTGTTGTTGAGGCTGAGGTAAATACTTGACTGGAAAATGGAATCAATAAATAAGTCACTTCACTTCTCCTTTGAGCTGTTTTCATCAATTTAATATTCCAATTCTCCATGCAGGGTAACCGGCTAGTAACAAGACACGAGATTTTTTCATCTCTTGTTCAGCTTTTACACTTGACAAGTGCTAGTAAAGTTGGTCTGAATAATCAGCTTCAGTATACATCCGGTGGAAGGAATACTCTAATAAATGATTGTCCAAACTCTGCTGTGCCGATATCTGGATGCTTACCTGAAACAATTCGATGTGTAAGATAGCAAAAATTGCAGTTTCTATTCTTTTTAGAAGGACAACTAGCTAGCTGACACTTCCAGACAAGGAAATGTGTCATTTTCTGATTTCGCCTTGAATGCCTAGTGAAGTAAACTTGTTGGGGTGCATAGGCGTTTTTGCAAACAACTTCCTGGATTTGTTTGTGGTGTCATAGAACACGCGAAGGAGCATATTGAGAGGAAGGTGTCTCAAAGAGTTTTTCTCTTTTCAAGATTGCTCCTTTTTACCGCCCTTGGAACACCAAAGAAATATCTTTTTCTCTCTTGCATAGTTTGTTTATATGTTGAAGCTGACTGACTAGCTAGGTAGTTTAAGGTTACTTCCTGATTTTACTTTTCCAATTTCTGTTGTTGCTTCTGTAACTAACTATGAAACATGAATTACTGAGAAATGTTATTACATTAGTCTTTGCTTGACATATAAGGACCATCATCACCTTGCTGAACCTCCATCAGGATCTTTGTTTATCCTCTTGGTTCTTCAAAAACTGCTGGTTTCATTTCACTGCAGTCTATAATTTTGTAGTAATCGAACCACCTCGTCTAAATGAAGTGCGTGAAAATACTTTTTTTCTTTATATATGTGGCTGTGAGACTCAAAACTCATGTAAAAGCTTTAACTTGGTACAGAGGAGTCAGTTTAGGTCTGCACATAGTGAAAGTAAACAAAGTTTGAGACTTGATAGTTTATGGTTATGCCTTAACAGATTTTTGGTCTAATGATAAGAGCGTAGCTTGTGATTTGTGGTTAGGTGCATTTCACGAGTACGAACTACACCACAAACAAAAACATGGTATTGAGAAGCATAAAGGGGCGGACTCATTATCTACAGAATTTCGAACTGTGTTCCACTGGCTATCAAATAGTTCATGGTTATGTTCCACTAATGAAATAATGACACATGAATCCTCTAACAGCTATTATAATACTAATGCTGGAAAAGGACAGGTGTAACATTTTTGAAACTTACTTGAAGAAAGACAAACTATTGATATTTTTTTCAAATAAGTGAAATAATAATAGTGGAGATAAGTGATGTTCCATTTCAAAGTTAAAAGCAGAAGAAACCAATTGAAACCTGAATTATAAAAGCCATATTATGTTATTTAACTAACATACATTAAGTCATTTGTGGCCTAATTTTGGTAGAACCCCCAATACCGAAAGGGTTTTTGATTCATCATAGAATATTCTATTAGAGTAAATATACTTATTATTCCACTAAGTACCCACCACCAATAGCATTCGATTACTCTGTGCCTTAGCTTTGGGCCAAGTCAACACGGTTTTCCTTAAAAGGCCTTACACATTTTATACGTAGCTTTCCAATCTTTTCAGCTATCAATGTGAAACTTTTGTTCACACACCCGATAATCTCCCCCTTGAACTAAGTTCCATTGTGTCCCATCACCACGATCCACAGATCAATTTTTGAGATTCACTGTGTGACACACATCATTTGAGTATTTTATGGCAACTGAAGCCTGCAATTAGCTTAGCTTCTTTGTGTGCATCTCTAAGCTCTTAAGGGGTAAGTAAACCAAGACCCACACCATCATTTGCCTTCTCCATACTTGTCCCGTCCTCTGATTTCAATTGTCCGGGGGGCTAAATCAGTCCAAAGATACTGTTGACATGGTGTGATATTGTCCGCTTTGGGTCAAGTCAGCACGGTTTTTCCCATAAGGCCTCACACCCTTATATATAGTTTCTCAACCTTTTCGGCTATCAATATGGAACTTTTGTTCGCACATACAACAAGAATTAACTAAAAATTACTAACATAGATCAGACTACAACAATAGGACACTAAAACTAAGATATCAGAAAAAGACTATAAACTGTATAAGCATAAACAAAATGACCTTGCTACATAAGCTAAATGTAAAAAACTGATATAAGAGGATTCTGATGAGAGAAGCACTAATCATAAAGGATTACTATAATTAGACAGTGAGATGACCTAAACCATACTTTAAAGTAAGTATTAGTTAGTGACCACCAGTTGTTTTGATAAAACCCAAACTGATGACATTTAGTTTTTATGAAATAAATTGTTTACTTTTACCACTTATCAGCCAAACTGTAATAGTACTTGTGGTTTTCCTTAAACCTGATATCTTGGAACAAACTTTTTCTTATAAAACTTACTGCTTTATATAAACTGCAACTGAGTCATGCATGACCTACTCCAATAGTATTTGAATATCCTTAAATTAATTCTGTGGCCAAAGTTTTACATCTTTATATAAAGAAGTAACATCACAATATTTTGTCCATGTACACTTGTTTGTTTTTCTATATTGCATTAACATGAATGCCATCAATAGTGCAGAATGGAGGATCAGGATGGCTGATGGCTCGTCCGAAAATTTGGCACCAGAATCAAGCCTAGTTACAACAATGTATCTTTCATTCAAACGGTTCTTGAAAAATTTGATCTTGATAGTCATGAGATTTCTGGAGAAATCATGGAACATAGGAAAGAATGAACCAAGAAAGGTGATCCATTGTCTTAAAGTTGGAATAGCTCTATGCGTTGTATCGTTGTTTTATTATATGAGACCTTTGTATAATGGTGTTGGAGGAACTGCAATGTGGGCTGTTATGACTGTTGTTGTGGTTTTTGAGTACACTGTGGGTAAGTAGTAAGTAGTTTGAAAAAAGAAAACTAATTTTTTACACTTTTTTTTAGGCTAAGAGTTATAAGAAAATTGCAGGAGCAACACTATACAAATGCTTAAACAGAGCTACTGGTACTTTTTGTGCTGGATTTCTTGCAATAGGGATCCATTGGATTGCTAATCAATCAGGCTTAAGATTTGAGCCTATAATTATGGGAGTTTCTATTTTCATATTAGGTGAGTGATGTTTGTAAATAAAGATTACTTTTTGCATATAGGATATGACTATGTTGTTTGGACTCTCCAAAAATACTACCGCTCTACTTTGTGAGGATCTGACATGCACAAATCCACCTTTTTTAAGAGTCCGAGCTACCTAGGGATGATAATTTTCATATTAGGTGAGTGATCTTTGTACATATAGGACCTGGATTATCTGTTACTAACTTTTTTCTTTCTTCACTCGATTTAGCCTCAGCAGCAACTTTCACAAGGTTCATTCCTGCAGTGAAAGCACGGTTTGATTATGGCACTATGATCTTCATCCTGACTTTCACATTGGTTTCAATATCTGGATATCGCGTTGCAAATTTGTTGAACATGGCTCACGAGAGAGTATCAACGATCATCATCGGTGCTTCCTTGTGTGTTATTACAAGCATTCTCATATTTCCCATATGGGCTGGTGAAGAGCTCCATAAACTTGTCATTAGTAACTTGGAAAAGCTAGCAGAGTCCTTAGATTGTAAGTATTTTCTTGCCTAAAATTTGGATATCAGTAACAAAATTTCATCATATATTGTTTTTAAAGTTGATCCTCAATTGTCCTTTTAGGTTGTGTAGCTGAATTTTTTAGTGACAGTGAAGACACAAGAACAAATACTAAAAAAATGCTAGCTTTCAAGTGTGTGTTGAATTCAAAGGCCTCTGAAGAGACAATGGTAAGTTTTTGCCAATATCAATATAAGCTATGTTACTCGGACTCTTTAAAATACCGTTGGGTGAGTGTCAGATCTTCCAAAGGTAGTGCATGTTTTCAGGATTTGTGGCACCGACTCATTTTTTGCTTCAAAATTGATCCAAATAACCTCAAAACAACTTCAAATTTTACTGATATAACATGGAATTATCTGCTAGGCCAACTTTGCTAGATGGGAACCTGCTCATGGACTTTTCAACTTTCAACATCCATGGGGAAAATACCTTAAGATCAGCGCGTCAATGCGTAGTTGTGCCTGTTGCATTGAGGCACTAACAAGCTGCATCAATCAAAAAGATCAGGTCAGTTAAATTCTTAATTCGACTAAAAAATTATACTACTCTTTAACTGACTAAAAGGCGAAAATTTTCATTGTGTTATAGGCTTCTGAGTTGTTAAAGAATCAGCTTACTAACACTTGCCAACAAGTAAGTTCAAGTACAAGTGAGATACTGAAAGAGTTAGCTTTAAACATGAAAACAATGAGAAAATCCTCCAGGATGGATATCTTACTACAAGAAAAGAGTAACGCGATTCAAGAACTAGAAACTCTGATGGAACAACTTTCAGGATTACTTTTTATACAGCCAAAGAATGATCAAGAAAAGCCAGTTATAAGAACCAGTAGTACTAATGTTATCCCTCTTGTTGAAATCATACCAACTGCAACATTTGCTTCTTTAGTGATCGAAATTGCCACGAGGATCGAAGGGGTTGTTGATGGTGTTGAAGAATTATCAAAATTGGCAAAATTCAAACTTGAGGATGCTGATATCATAATCAAACAGAAAAACCAGTCATCAAGAATATCATAAACTAGCAGAACCTTACTGTTGATTTCATATGTATTGCTATGTTCAGGTTACCAATTGCTAGCTCTTGCTATACTAATATATCAAATTTCCTAATTGTCCATTTGATATAGTTTCTACTTTATTTCAATGTCTAATTCTTGTAGCACTTACCAATGAGGTCCTATTGATGTATGGACCTTTTAGACAAGGTTTGAATGTCTCTTCTGCCTAGTGTTTGACCACAGATTTTAAAATATTATTTGGGTGGAATTTCACCATTCCATACATCGTGAAGTAAACAAACATATGAATTTGTTATCCTGAGCTGAATTTTCATCATTTTTTTCAATAATCATATCCTTACTAGTTTGGTGTTCACCTAATAAATTATATAATACAACACAAACACTACTATATAGGGTGTTTTTAGTAATAGATAAAAGGTTAGGGTAAAATTTTAATTTTCAAAATATCCCAAGTAATGAGATTTGACCCAAATACTAAAAGAAACTAGTATTTGGGAATTTGGATGTTTGCCAAAAATATTTATCAAATAATGACAAATTGTATGGAGAAACACTATTTGCCAAAATTTTCCTCATTAGGAAATCTATGGCCAAACAGGCAACTTTCACATATAGCAAACACAAAATTCATATTTGTATGCTATAGCAAAGTTTGCATAATTGCGTTCAATAGCAAACATTAATATATATAATTTGCTATACATATAGAATGAAACAAATTGTATAATTCGCTATACATATACAAAAGAAAGCAGTTGTATACAAATCAATTGTATAATTTATGTATGTATAAAACGAGAAAGAGAGAAAGACAAAAGAAAATTGGGCTGGGGAATATTTATATTGTATAATTAAAAGTGTATAGGACGGAGATATATGTATTTGCATGTGTATATACAATTTTTCTCTCGCTTTATGCAAACAGAAACGCAATTTATACATTTCGTTTCTGTTTGTATAAGCGATAGAGGCGAGGGTGTTGAGAGAGATCTGGGAGAGAGGAGAGAGGATAACATATATATATAAATATATACAATTTTTTCTCGCTTTATACAAACACAAACACATTTTATACACTTGTGTCTGTATAAAAGTGAGAGGGAGCAAGCGAGAGATGGAATGAGAGAGGAAGAGTGGTGAGCGAGAGCTTAAGGAAGAGACGTGCCTGACAAACAGTTTGCTACACGACACAATTAAATCAAAGTATGGTTATAACATTTAATTTGATTTATCAATTTGTCATTATATACAATTTTCCCTAAAGCGTCTTAAAATTGTGAACTTTGGCCCAATACCTTTGAGCCCATTCAGGTACCCACTGGAGCTCCGAGAAAGAAAAAGGAAGTTCATCGTCTATGAAAAACAAAAAAAGCCTTCGCGGGTTTTCTAGAGAGATTGTTGGAATTTTTTTTTCCTCAAGTAAAAAAGCTACAGCTTTCAAGGTTTTGATCTTTTTCTCTTAATTAATTGCTTTACTTTTTGCCATGGCCGACGAAATTATAACATCGGAGGGAGTTTCAAGTTCGTCTGAGCTGAACTCGTCGTCTCGTATAATATGTCGGGTGTAAGTATTGTTAATTTTTTAGCTTTAATTTCAATATATTAGTTCTTTTATGCTTTATTGGTTTCTTTCGTTGATTCAATTTTTCAGTTCTTCAGCAAGTTTTTGAGTTTTCTGCTTAAACACTCAATTGGGATGTTATCAATATTGTTTTTTTTGGCTTGTCATGCTCAAATTAGAAACTAGAAGTAACTTACAACTAAATGGACTTAGCAACGCATGCTTGAGTTAGTGTAGTTTGCTTTCATTACACTCCACTCTTTAGGTGTGGCTAGTGTGAACACAGGATGCTTTGTGCACTAGGTTGACTTTTTTTTTTTTTTGAATGAAATGGACGAATAGAGCGGAATATTAATCGTGAAATAGCATGGCAATAGGATGTCGAGGTCTGAATTTTGAAGTGAATTCTTTTTTAGAAAGAGAATTCATATAGATGACCCCAACTTATTTGGGGTTGAGGATAGTTGATTGATTGATTTGTTGGAGCCTTCTTTGCATCTTCCTGACATTTAGCTTGTGTTGAGAGTTTTGATTTGTGGGTTATGCCATTTGTGATTTGTCACAGTTTTTTTTTTTTTTTCTATTTGCATGTTGATATAGAGAAATGATTGTAGTTCTTTCATGACAATGAAATCAAAAGATGGATTGTTATACATGAACTTTAGACAAAGTTGACCAGAATTTGGTGTACTTTGGTCACTTTGTTTGCGTAACCACCATATTTGGGATTTAGGAGCGGCTATATGATGCCTATCTTATAAATGTACTATGCTTGCACAATTATGGACACAGGTAGGCTTAATGTTTGAGGGATCAAAGTGACTATCAGACACGTTAGAGAATAGTCCATCTGATTTTTTTTATTGATGAAGAGTCCATCTGAAAATTGAACACGATACTGTACAATTTCAAGTTAAATCCTCATTGTTTGGGGTATTCCGTTGTCTCCCTTAAAGATCCAAAATAGAAACCTAATACTTTCCTCCTATGGTATTGAGGCAAATATTTTTTCCTTCACTGTTGGATATGTGAAGGTTGAAACATTATTTCAGGTGAAAGGGGATCAATTCCTGGAATTGAACTCATGAACATGGAAGTTTCACCTACATCGTTCATCTATTCTTTAGTTTCTTCCTATTCTACATTCTGAGCATATGAGAAGTTTTCACTAAGACGAATATGTTGACTTCATTATCATTTACTATTGTGACCTGCCTATTTTACATTCTACCAATCATGGAATCTACATCATTTATGATAACCAGTTTGCGCCAAAAAGCTAGCAAAAAATATGCATGAGCTTAAGGTTTTCTGAGGTAATCTTGGAAAGACCAAAAGAAAAATTGTGTATGCACTGATTCCTATCGTATTTTTTCCCTTGCTTATTCAATATAATGGGGAAATTGAAAATCTGATAATTTCTTCTTAGCAAGTTGTTTGTCTATCAAAATTTGTGAGTGGCTATAATAACAGCAATGCTTACTTTTTGTGCAGTTGTCAAAAGCAATTTTCGCAGTATACCTGCCCTCGATGTAATAGCCGTTATTGCTCTCTGCCTTGTTACAAGGTAAGTGAAAAATGGCTCCTTCTAAGTGAAGCTGGAAACTATGATCTTTTGCACTTCCTTTTTTTTTCTTCTGAAATCTACCTATGCCGAAAGTTGTTATTGTTAGCATGTGATGGCTTAAGTCCCATATATTGTGAAGAATCTATTGAACCATCGTCCCTGATTTTTCTTAATGATATTGGTGGCAGTCTCATAGTCTTCGTTGCACCGAATCCTTTATGAGAGAGAATGTCATGGAGGAACTACAGCATGTGCAACCAAATGATGGAAGTAAGCAGAAAATGCTAGACATACTTAAACGATTCCACTCAGAAGATGAAGCAGACATCATGGATGAAGATGGTAAGCATTGCTTTGTTGTCTGCAATAATGAATCCATTCCTGCTTGATGCGTTTCCACAGAATCACATTTCATTAATTATCGTGTAAAAAGGAGTAATATGAATCTTGTTTTTGTTTTCTTCAATTTTTTTAAAAATAATTCATTGATACAACTTTTCTTGTACTTCACAATAAGGATGTTTGATTTGCTCAACAAATTTTGTTCAGTGGATTCTTGCTGTATCCTTGTATCATCAATCCTGTTGCTTTGCAATCTGGTTGTACGAATGAATCTTATACTCACATTACCTTTCACGAAACTAATGAAATTATTGAACTGACGTTACATGCATTATAGAGGACAACATGACTTGCGTTTTTTATCGCTGTAATTCTTAATCATAACTTTCCCTTATTGATCTTGTTACATCAGATTCCCCGTTGTCTGAGGAAACAATTCAAAAAGTTCTATCTGGTATGTTCCTGAAATTTCAGATTTTGATGCTATGTTTTCTCCTCTTGGTTCTTTGGGTTCCCTTCAAGCTAATTTCTTCTTCTTTTTTTTGCGGGTGGGTTGTTGTGGTGGCTTCCTTTTGTATGCAGGAAACCAGATAAGTTTTGAAGATTTATCTGCTGAAGAAAAGAAACATTTCCAAAGGGCTGTTGCCTCAGGTGAGTTGAGCAAATTGATTAAGCCCTGGGAGCCATGGTGGTCGAAGCCTTCTGCCAAGTACATATCTCTTGGTCAGGATGGAACTCAACTGGTCCAGCCACTTGTGAAGGAGGATACAGCTGTGTCTTCGGAAGACAGAATAGGAAGTGACCCTTTGCACGACATTCCACTTGGCCCCGACTCTCCATTACCCTCAGTTAGAAAGCTCAGTGCAGCTGGGCCATCCCCTTTACTGGCTGTTCACCTTGTTGACATCATGTACAGTTATTGCTTTACTCTTCGCCTCTACAATGGTGACTGGCAATCAGATCCCATAGGATCAGCCACAGTTTTGTTGAGCGTCTCTTCTGTTCTTGGTCAAGGGGGGCAGCCAGAGACAGTCCTGGAAGCTCTATCCCACTGCATGGAGCAAACATGCTCATCAGCCTTCAGACACACGGGGGGCCTGCAATTCGCATTGGGGCTAATCAACGACACAATAACCCTTCTTCATCTTGATACTCCAGCCGTAGTTTGCCTGCTTTGTGATCTAAGGAGACTAATCCAACACGCAGAGAAGGATTTGAAGTCAGAGAAGTACCGCAAGTCCAAAAGTTCTGAAATGAAAACGAAGCTCAAGTCTGCAGAAAGGAAGGTTTATTTTATCATGTGTTGGGCTCACGAGCAGCCAAAAGAAGCATGGTCTTCCATAGCAGCCATTGTCGAGGCAGAGAAGAGCCGACTAGTGGAATTCATAGGGAGTAAAACAAGTGTTCCAAAAATGACGAAAGTACAGAGTGAGGGCAAGCCTCTGATTAAGGAGGTTGAATAACTGTCTGTTCCTTATGCATGACAAGCTGCAGCAGAAAACACAAGATCAGTTGCTTGTAAAGATGTTAAGTTCTGATCACTGAGTTTTGACTTTGTATAATTGCCTGAATTATTTTATTCACTTTCTCTTTGGAACTTTTTCATTGGCCACTGAAACAATTCAAGAGAAGAAAAGCAAAAGCTTATATGGAAAAGAGATAATCTACTTATCTACCTTATTACTTTGTTTAGTTTGTATACAAATGAAAAGATAATTTATGATTTTGTGTGTCTTTGTTAACTATAGTTATATTAAACTCATTATTCAAGGGAGCATATCGTAGTATGATTGTCGTTCTCTATATTGCTCCTTCAAAATTGGTGTCAAAGTTAATAATGAATAATGGAGTAGTTGTCGCTAGTGAGATTAACTCTCAAACTTTGACTTGTTATATTTGTAAATTTGACTAGTCATTACAGCTAAATTAAATCAATTTAATATTTAAATGTTTGGTAAAAGTAAAAATCAAATACTATAAATTGCAGTCTTGTGAAATGGTAGATTTGTAATTTCGAGTTAGTCAGAGCCCATTTCTGGCTATAAATTAGAATCAATGAACTGATAAAACCCAGTCCATTTTCTTTTATTGTCGTTTCATCGAACAGTTAGAGAGCAATCATCGGAAAATTCTTAATGAACACATAACAAGCAAAAACTTTCACCGGAAACTTGTAGAGGAATCGGAGAAAATGGGTGATGTAGCTGATAAGATAGCGTATTTTCAAGCGATCACCGGGGTGGAAGACGCCGATTTGTGCACTGAGATCCTCGCCGCCCATGGCTGGGATCTCGAACTGGCGATCTCTGTTTTCACCTCGCAAAATCACCATCCTGCTACTGAGTATGCATCCGAACCCACCACCTCCGATACACCACCAACGAGCACGAATCAACCACCGGCAGAAACTGGACTCGTTGCCGGTGGCAGCGGCGGACCGCCGGGATTAGCTTGGAAGATTATTACTCTCCCCTTATCCATCATTTCCGGTAGTCTAGGATTGATTTCAGGTGCTGTGGGGTTGGGTGTATGGGCGGCAGGTGGTGTACTTTCGTATTCGTTGAGAATGATCGGTTTTAATTTGGGGCGAAATAGTGAATCCTCTTCACCTTTGGTATCTGTATCTGCATCAGCAGCGGAGGCAATGAGTTTCGTGGATGGTTTTGATAGGGATTTTGGGAGTATTAGGCCGAGTTTTATTGCTGAAGGTTTTATGGATGCTTTGCAGAGGTCTAGGCATGAGTTTAAGCTGCTTTTTGTGTATTTACATTCGCCTGAGCATCCAGATACCCCTATGTTTTGTGAAAGGACTTTGTGTAATGAAGCATTGGTAGCATTTATCAATGAGAATTTTGTTGCTTGGGGCGGGAGTATTAGAGCTAGTGAGGGTTTCAAGATGAGTAATAGCTTGAAGGCATCAAGGTTTCCTTTTTGTGCTGTTGTAATGGCTGCGACAAACCAAAGGATTGCTCTGCTTCAGCTGGTAAACAAAAAGTTATATGTGTGTTTTCTTTTATATTGCTGTATAATATGGTGCAGTTCTATTTTGGTTGAAGTACATGCAAATACTAAAGCCAGAACTAGAAGTTGCTTTATTTAGTTAGAGACTAGCTTTATATTACGTGTTGGAAACTATAAATTCTAGACTGTACAGGGATCACTAACTCAAAAGCAGTCAGCAGAATCATCTGGATAAACTTGGGATTGCTTGAGAAGTAAATCATTGAAGCTATTCCTTCCACAAGTTCAAGCATCTGTAGCTTTTTAGTGTGATAGAGTCCTCTATAACTTGTTAACAGTCTTTTATATTGGTTAACCCTGTATAGAAGAACCCATATGACATATCAGAAGACAATGCATGTGAAAATATGATTTTTTTATGGATTGCATGACTTTATTTAAGGACTTTGGTCGACAATATTGGACTGGGACAAAGAAATGATGACATTAAGTAGTTTGTTGACCTACCTAATTTTGCATGAGATGCTCTTGAGTTTGTCAAGCACTCAAGCCTCTATCGTCAGGCCTGAACTTTGTTCTGTTTCTTAGACTAATGGATTGGCTAGAAGCGTAGGATGTATTTGCTTACACACAATGCATATCAGCTGTTTCTTATGTCACTAATAATGAAGTACATATGAGGAAATGAGAGACTTTTTGTTAGCAACGTTTGTTAATTCAAGAGGATCAAATTGATTATGGGATATAAGATGATATGATTGCTTATCTACTCCAAGTAGGTTTTTCTGGCTATTTCTTTTAACTTCGTCATACTGTTATACTAGTAAGTATCTGGAAGTTTCTTTCAAATTATGTAGACTTATAGTGTGTCTTGGGTGTATATAGTTGTATGCTCATCTAAGATGATATCTGAGATTTAGATATGTTGATGGCTTATGGATGTTATGTCCCTCTTTTTGTTGCTTAATTATAACCTTGGATCATATAGAGAGAAATGTGGCTGATCCTATGACTCTATGTCACCTTTTTCCTACCCAGAGTCAAACCTTGCGCTTCCTGCATAGATATCAGTGCACGTATACTTATAAAAGAAATAAAAATCAGGGCTGTTCCATTCTTAAAAAAAAGTCGAAAAGATCAGGGCATATATGTATAAAGCAGTAATCTGGTTAGTATCTGCTGGCTTCTACAAACTTGAACCTTAAAGAAAAGGGAAAAGTAACTGTCACAAAAAAATCATTATTTTGGAACAATGTTCTAATATTTTTTGTTAAGTTAAAAGAGTGTGCATTGGTATGAATAATATTATTGTCTTTAGAGGAGGCTGATTACCTCTTGCAGACAACATTATCCTCAATTCTCTTCCTTTTTTTGGGTCAACCCCTAATTCTCTTTTACGTGTCACTGTTTCTTGCAAGCTCAGTTTCTTTTGCCTCCTTGTCTTCTGTTCTCAGTACATGTTCATGATGTTAGAAGCTATAGTTTTGAAACTAAACACCCCTTTGCAGTGTGGTCTGGGGATATCTCTTTCTGTCTCTAGCAACTATCTTAGAAGACCTTACATTGATTAGCACCGGTTAGCTTTTGGTCCTGTTTAATTTTGTGCTTCATTGTTTGGCCTAGTCGATTTGATTTAATAGGAAATGTTTTGTCATTCAGTGGGTACATATCACATGCAGATTTTTCTGCGGTTTTGAGTTAGATCTGTCCTTTCTTTTGTCTTAATCCTTCTTAGCTATCTACCATAAGCTAGATATTGAGGCTTGTGCCTTTTGTTGTGAAAAGCTAATTAAAGTTCTATTTTCCTTGTTATATACCAACAGAACTGCAAATTCATACCAGATACTATCTAATGTCTAGTGTAGAAGCGAACTTAAGGGCCTGCCTTTTTCTATTAAAGCTGCTTCATTGACCTCTCCTTTACTTTGATGGCTTTTTGTACATCATAGTCTGATCTCTGATGAGCACTTTGCAGGTTGAAGGGCCAAAATCTCCTGATGAACTGCTTACTGCACTTCAAAGGGTGCTCGAGGAAAGTGCACCTGTGCTTGTTTCTGCCAGGCTTGAAGCAGAAGAAAGGAGAAATAATATTAGACTAAGAGAGGAGCAGGATGCTGCTTATCATGCTGCACTAGAGGCTGATCAGGTATGTAGTTTTAGGTTTTAAAATAGGCTTTAGCAGTTCAATTTTGAGAAAGGGTACAAAGTAATTTGTGTGCTGCTGAACTGTTCATCCTATACCAGGCTAGAGAGCGTCAGAGGCAAGAAGAGCAAGAGCGGCAGGAAAGGGAAGCTGCTGAAGCTGAAAGGAAAAGAAAGGAGGAAGAAGAGGCTCGTGAAAGAGCAGCTCGTGAAGCTGCTGAAAGAGAAGCTGCATTGGCTAAAATGCGTGAGGAGAAATTACAGTCACTGGGCCCTGAACCTGCAAAGGGTCCCGATGTTACTCAAGTAATCATCTTGTTCTTGTTTCTTTTATTTAAACGTGCATCAGTCTATGTCATAATGCTAGATACAAGGTTGTTTCTATTGGTTTTGAGTAAGCAACGAGAAAACTTGCGAGTAAAATACACATATTAAATGCAGTAGAAATTGCAAATTTTCAGATGATTAAATTCTTTGTTGGTTTTGTTGTATCCTGCAGGTTTTGGTAAGGTTTCCTACTGGTGAGCGCAAAGAGAGAAGATTTCAATGTAGTACAACTATACAATCTCTGTATGACTATGTTGATTCTCTTGGATGCCTAGAGGTTGAAAAATACAGTCTCGTGTCCAACTTCCCTCGTACAGTCTATGGCTCAGAGAAGCTCGCTCTGTCGTTGAAAGATGCTGGATTACACCCTCAGGCCAGCCTTTTTGTTGAGTTGAACTCATGAGAACGATTGCTGTCTTGTGCTAGAGTTAATAACTTTTGTTGAAAATGGTTGTATGTCAATTAGAATTGGGCAATGAATTCAATTAGATGCACTTTTGTGTATTGTACCCTAGTTACTGCTTTAACGTTAAGTTTCTGTTAATAGATAATTGAATACATATATAGTTCAATTGTAATTGGCTGTAAATCAATGATCACTTAATCTAGCAGATTATCGTCATATTCACATGGAACTCCAGATTGCAAATGGATTCAGGTGCCAACTTTTGATTGCATACCGAAATGTTAAGACCAACCAATCACATATGTCTGGTTTATGTAAACAGGGTAAGTATATGTCGAACATAGATTTGTCTGTCTTGGAGTGAAAATCACCGAGAAATGTTACTCAAATCTAACAACTAAGAATGAGAACAAACCATCCAACAAGTACATGTAAGTTATTGTTGAAAAGAATACCAATTGAAATTGATTGATTATATATCAAAACAAGCGCCCGATTTGGCAAAAACAACTTTGCTGCTGATGGAATTGATGATGCCTGAAAGTTAACTCGAAAGTAGCAATGAGATTAGTCTAAGACACAAGCAGGCAAAGCTTGGAGAAACAAAAAAGTACAAAAATGGCTTCGCCCGGACTCGAACCGGAGTGTGTTAGACTGACGTGATAACCAACTACACCACGAAACTCTGTTGTTCAAAAGTGCCATAAAAATAATTTTACACACTAATTACGTTTAAGATTGTAATACGTGGCTAATTAGATGTTAAATCAACGGCGATTAGCAAGTTGATTATCTGAAGTTGACAAATTATTAACCCTTTAACTCAAAAACTGCCATTTTTCCAGCTGCTTCTCTCTTCTCCATTCCCCTAAATTCTCTATTAACAAACTATGATTTTTTAGGGATTTTGAGATTTGTTTGCCCTAATTAGTCTAGCTAGCTATATGCGTTTCAATACTGTGTTCGAATTGTTTATCAGTTGAATTCTTCAAATGGGGGTTCTCAATTTTTCCGGTTTAATTTTGCTGAAAGCTGAGCTTTTCCAATTCCAATTCCGATTTGGAAGAGTTATTGATTCCTATTCTGTCGCCTGTGAAGCATTTTCTGAACCTTTTCTTTGATTTCATTAATTTTCTTCTTCTCTAGGTTTACTTCTTTTTTTTGTGTTTTTTCTTTTTTTTGTTTCTGGGTGTGGAGAGATGAATTCTGCCTGTTCTTGGTTTGAAAAAGTGAAATTAGATGAACCTGAAATTGTTGAAGTATCACCAGACGAGAGATATATTCGGGTAATTTCTGTTTTTTCTCTTCTCTATGTATATTTGCCAAGTTTCTGTTTTTAGGATTATCTGATAACTCAACTGTAGGTCCTGCTTGTTGTACTTTTGTTCATTTCATTTTATAAGTTAATGCTAGAAAATTGTGGTAGTTGTATCATTTGATTTGAAAGTGAGTCTTGTTAAAAAGGGCTTATCCCATACAAAGGGTGAGCGTATTGCATTCAAGGGAGTGGTGTAGTCGTCAATGAAGTGGTTGAGATTTCAGGAGTTCCCTGTGGGGCTATTACACATATTCCCCCTGGGGTAGCTACAAGCATAAACCGGTTTAATAAATAACGTAGAGTGATCGCATGAATTATTTGCAAGCTTGCTTGCGCACACGTGAGGAAGTTGAATCTCTCTAAGAATGGAGAACCCCAAATGTGATATTGCTATAAAGCACTGTAAGGTTTATTAATCAACAAAGCAAAAATAAAATTCTTAAAAGATGAGATAAATTCAGAAGCACTTGTTAGATAAAATAACTAGGTGATTCTTCCATTTGTCTTAGCCTTGGTGGACAGTCACGCATGGTCATTAAAAAAACACGAAGGGTGAGTGTATTGCTATTGTTATTCCTTATGCTTGCCTTTCTGCAAAGGGTTCTTCAAGCACCTATGAAGAGAGTTGAGAGGTTCATGAAGTGTTTACTTTAGGTCAGAAAAAGCTTCAAAATCTTTATAAAAGGAAGAAAGATTGTCAATGATATTATAAACTCAAAATTTAATTTTGAGACATGATTGTGATTGGTTATCATATGATATTAATTTTGTTTCTGTTTCATTTGTGTAATTTTGTGGGTTTTGGTGGTATTGTCACCTTCTTTTTGTTTCTCTTCCTCCAGTATAGTGAAATCTTGGGAAGTGGAGCATTTAAGACTGTGTATGGCTCCGACACCCATCTCCTTTTATTTTTTGCGTTTTAAGTCTTACCTCATCATCATTATTCATTTTCAAGTTTTTAGCGATTTTCAAATCTCTTCATATGTAGCTATAAGGCATTTGACAATATTGATGGAATAGAAGTTGCCTGGAATCAAATTTGCATAGATGATGCTTTGCAGTCGCCTGAACATTTGGAGAGAACATATTCTGAGGTTCACTTGTTGAAAATGTTGAAGAATGAGAACATTATAAAATTATATACTTCATGGGTGGACGATGTGAACAAAAGTATTAATATGATCACCGAATTATTTAGTTCAGGAAGCTTAAGGCAGTGAGTACTACATTTCTTTCATATTTGCCCTTCTTATTTATCTTTCATGCAACCTCCAGATCTTTTTTTTCTTACATCTTTTGCGTTGTCTCCCTCTTAGCTACCGGACAAAGCATAAGACGGTTGACACAAAAGCCATTAAACATTGGGCTAGACAAATTCTCCAAGGTTTACATTATCTCCATAGTCACAATCCACCGGTTATACATAGAGACTTGAAATGTGACAATATATTCATCAATGGAAACCATGGAGAAGTTAAACTTGGAGATCTTGGATTGGCGACAATTATGGAGCAACCTACTGTTCGAAGTGTTATTGGTAGTTATTTGACTTAGACTTACTGTTTTGTCTCCATCAAAACTAATTGTTAACCCCTCTTGCCATTCTTTGTGTTTTCTCTTTATCAGGTACCCCTGAATTTATGGCGCCTGAGCTATATGATGAAGAATATAATGAACTTGTTGACATTTATTCTTTTGGCATGTGCATCTTGGAGCTAATAACATGTGAATATCCATATAATGAGTGTAGAAATCAAGCACAAATTTATAAGAAAGTCACGTCAGTGAGTTTTAGTTGTTTTGGGCTTTTACTGTTACTTTATTTTACTTGAAAATAATTGCAATGCTAAGGAAAATATTTGATTTCAGGGAATAAAGCCAGCGTCTTTAGCAAAAGTAGCAGATCCTCATGTAAAACAATTTGTCGAGAAATGTTTGGCCCCAGTATCAGTAAGATTGAGTGCAGCTGAACTTTTGGAAGACCCGTTTCTTTCATCTGAGAGCTTGAAAAACCCCGTATGTGATCATTTGCAGCCCACAAATTTTGTGCCTGAAGCACAAAGCTTGCCAAAGTCGATTTTCATGGATGTAGACCTTGCACAAAAGATATACAGTGGCATGTCCATAGAAAGCAAGACTGCATCTCCTCATTTTTCTAATCTAGAAATCGTGAGACGAAATGGGAGAAACGAATTTAGGTTACAAGGTGACAAGCATGATGATCGTTCAATTGTTTTTTCACTGCGAATAGCTGAATTGACTGGTATTTGATCATTCTTACAGAATAATACATGGAGTATTTGCAAGCAAATGTTTGACTCTTTTCTCTATTTTTAACAGGTCGGATCAGGCATGTGCACTTTGTATATTGTATTGATGCTGACACTGTGATGTCAATAGCTAGTGAGATGGCAGAGGAGCTTGAGTTGTTGAATGACGATGTGGCAACAATAGCTGAATTGATTACCGACTTCATTTTCAAACTCTCAACAATCCAGAAATATTCTTTTGGGAGTTCGTCTGCAGTGAATAACTTATCCGATGATTCAACTTTGATAATAGAAGATCCTATTGTCTGTGAAGGCATTACATCTTTGAATCAAGGGATAGCATCAACCTCAGATGTGGAGTATAACAACATTTTAAGGTCTCTTGGCAATGAGTCAGATAATATCAATGTCCACACTCAAAGCAACAGTAAGGGGAGTCTAGGTGATGCTGTAATGAGTGATTGTACCACCAAAACTTCAGGGATCTCCTCTGATAGCTTGCTGAATGTCATATCTAATGATTTCAGTTCTAACTCTCTTATCGACGGGGCAAATGACAAAAATCAATTGCACGATCTGAAGTCGGAACTTGATGCCATTGATATGCAGTATCAACAATCTTGTCGTGAACTCTTGAGAATGAGAGAGGAGGCAATTGAAAATGCTAGAAAGAAGTGGACTGGTAAAAATAAAATATGTACTTAGCTTGTTCCATTTTATTTTAGAGCAACTGTTTGGTGTACGTATTTTGGTTTTACTTCATTCTTTATCAAACTACCTAACAGTGTCAATGAAGTGAATTGTTTGTATACATGCTCCTAGTTGAGCCTTGGTGTTTCCTTTTGACTTGTGAGTTGCTCAACGGGAACATACAGCAAAAACATACCAAACCTTGAGGCTGTTTTCTAAAAAAGAAAGTGCACCATATCCACGTACAACGGAGAGAATGATAATTGAAAAATAATAAACAATATACTTAGATTATTGAAAACAATAAAATAAAAAACGATAAAATTCAACAATCAAGAACTACAAATCCAATAAAAAGTGAAGTGTTTTACACATTGCAACTGAAGGAAAGAAATTTCTGATATGAATAGACTTTTACCACACCTTAAGGCTTAAGTGACGATAAAATTGAATGCATTTCAAGTCTTAATGCACATGACTAAGATTACAATTACTTTGACGTTCAACATAAACATTATTAATGTAAGATGAATCTAACTCTTAATCGATCATAGAAAACAAAACTCATTTGGTCGATTCATCTTGATATTATACATAGTTCATTGACTAATGTAAATAAATGATCATAAATTTCCTTTGTTCTGATAAGTCTTTATAAAAATAATGTTAATGAAAATTTTGAATTGTACACGTTCGATAAATAGCCAATTATAGTCTAGTTTTTATTCATGTTATTGAAATTTCAAGATATTGTCGTAGACTTTTTTATATGGAATTTGAAATTATAGGATACAGTTATTTTTTGAAATTTCGTTAAGTCAATTCGACTTTTGTCTATATGCATATATACTATATAGTTTTAAAAATTTTTATTTAGGTGGTCGTTTTCAAGTCACAAAAATAAAACAAAATACAAGTTGGGTAAGTAATTATGATGGACCACAGCAGTCATAATCACATGCATATATAGACAAGATATAATTAAAAGCAAATTCATAATTTGCATTAGATGTGTTTAATTTTTAAAATTTTTGATATTAAACTGATTATATCATCAAAATTATGAATTATGTTGAAGCATTATGACGTGGCAGAACTTGATCCAAATAACAATATACTACTTGTAACTTTTTGTTTTTTAGTTGTGAAGAAAAAATGTCACCTTCATGCATCTTTTCAAAGAAAAGATACTACCGTTCTTCAAACCATCTATTTGTTACACTATCAAGTATCAACATAGTAAATTATTCTCCCTATTTCAATTTTTTTATATATATGATCTAAAATGAATCTAAACATGTGCATGATTATAATTTAGTTAATTAATGATTAAAGTGGATTTTTAAAGTTAAAGTTGCTTGATCTGTATAGTAATATTTATTGTATGCGATCTTGCGATGTATTTCTATAAAAGATTATTTTCACAGCCTATCGTGTTACGTGTTAGGTAGAGAGATTCTTCCACGTTTAAATACAAATTCTAATGAATCTAAACCACCATTTTCCATTGGCTCTTCTCTCTCTCTGTACTATTCAAGCATTCACCTAATCCAATAATACAGAAACAAAAATAAAATAAAATAAAAGATTCTTCAAAATTTGAATGCAAATATATAGGTAAGAGGTAATAATTCATATATATCATTTGTCACATACGAAAAGAAAAAAGAAAAAAATTCAACCAATGGAAGAATCTGCATCAGAAATCAAGACTCCTCTGTGTAAGACTCATTTTTCTCCGAAACAATTTAATTCTTTGTTGCTTGAATTCTTTAAAAATGTCGATATTAGATCCTAAAAAAACGAATCAGTTTTTATAGGATCTAACACGTTGTAACAACATTTATGAAAGGATCCGAAAGGTGTATTTCAGATCCAAAACTGAAATCTCTCTCTGTTTTGTAGTATCCAATTTTGATCATGGCATTGCATCAAGCTCTAATGTTAAAGTCAACAAGGATGATGAAGACGAAAATTCTCCAATCGAACAAGTTGCTCTTACTGTTCCAACAACTGATGATCCTTCATTACCTGTTTTAACTTTTCGAATGTGGTTTTTAGGGACACTTTCTTGTGTTTTGTTATCATTTCTGAACCAATTTTTTTGGTACAGAACAGAGCCATTGACAATTACAGCAATTTCAGCTCAAATAGCTGTGGTTCCTTTGGGTCAACTTATGGCTGCAAAGATAACAAAAAGGGTATTTTTGCAAGGATCTAAATGGGAATTCACTTTGAATCCAGGCCCTTTTAATGTTAAAGAACATGTCCTCATCACCATTTTTGCAAATTCTGGTGCTGGAACTGTTTATGCTATTCATGTTGTCACTGCTGTTAAAGTCTTTTATAAGAAAGACATTACCTTCTTTGTTTCTCTTATTGTTATCATCACAACACAGGTAATTAATCGTAACGACTAACTGACGATGATGATGATGTATATAACTTAAACTTTGTTAATAAGATATTTTGAATGGTAGGTGTTGGGATTTGGATGGGCTGGAATTTTCAGAAAGTACTTGGTTGAGCCAGCAGCCATGTGGTGGCCTTCCAATCTTGTCCAAGTCTCATTATTCAGGTAAGTTTTGTAAATAATTGCCACAAATTAGTGAACTGAATTGTAGTTCAAACTCGTAACACTGTGATTCAAATTATAACCATAGGATGACCGTGATGTCCCATAGGGGACTACTCTGTTTCACACGAATTGATTGCCAAATTCACTATTCACATATTATTATACATCTGTCAGCGCTTTTTAGTTTTAACATAGAGCTTCCTTCATTTGCAGGGCTTTACACGAGAAAGAAGAACGTTCTAAAGGAGGGCTAACGCGTACTCAGTTCTTTATAGTAGCCTTTATCTGCAGTTTTGCATACTACATTTTCCCTGGATATCTCTTTTCAATGTTGACATCTTTGTCATGGATATGTTGGATCTTTCCAAAATCGGTGTTTGCCCAACAACTCGGTTCGGGCCTAAAGGGGCTTGGAATTGGAGCTATAGGCCTTGATTGGTCCTCTATTTCGTCCTACCTTGGAAGCCCATTAGCTAGCCCATGGTTTGCTACAGCTAATGTTGCTGCTGGATTCATATTTGTTATGTATGTTTTGACTCCAATATGTTACTGGTTAGATATCTTCAAAGCCAAAACATTCCCAATTTTCTCTGACGAAATGTTCACTTCCAATGGCCAAGTTTACAACATATCAAGTATAATTGACTCTAATTTCCATCTTGACATTGATGCCTACGAGCGACAAGGACATCTTTATCTTAGTACATTCTTCGCGGTTACTTATGGAGTTGGCTTTGCTGCTCTCAGTGCTACTGTCATGCATGTTCTCTTATTTCACGGAAGGTAAGAAATAAGAGTAGTTATACATGAAAAAAAGAGAGAGTAATGTTATAACGAGTTTTATGGATTGCAGGGAGATATGGGAGCAGAGCAAATCAAGCTTCAAAGATCAGAAAATGGACATACACACTAGACTAATGAGCAAGTATAACCAAGTACCTGAGTGGTGGTTTTGGTGCATTCTTGTCGCGAACATTACACTCACTATCTTTGCTTGTGAATATTACAATGAACAACTTCAGTTACCTTGGTGGGGAGTTATTCTAGCTTGTGTCATTGCCTTTTTCTTTACCCTTCCTATAGGAATCATCACCGCCATTACCAACCAGGTAACAAGGATCAATCAACTATCTGTAACAGAACTGTCACTTAAATACTTATATATATTTTTGAACATTGCAGACACCAGGGTTGAATGTCATCACGGAATATATCATAGGATACCTTTATCCAGGATATCCGGTCGCTAACATGTGCTTCAAGGTCTATGGTTACATTAGTATGACTCAAGCTATAACTTTCCTCCAAGACTTCAAGCTTGGCCATTACATGAAAATTCCTCCAAGAATAATGTTTATGGCTCAGGTAAGCTACTCGCTATAATGGATAATATAGATGATTCTCTTACGTATTTACAATAGTAGAAAATGGACACTGCAGGTAGTAGGTACTCTAATAGCAGGGTTTGTGTATTTGGGAACAGCGTGGTGGTTAATGGAAACGATTCCAGACATATGCGACAAGACATTGTCCAACACGGTGTGGACTTGTCCTTCGGATCATGTGTTCTATGATGCATCAGTGATTTGGGGTTTGATTGCACCAAGAAGGATTTTCGGAGACTTGGGAACTTATGGGATGGTGAATTGGTTCTTCTTATTTGGCGCGATAGCACCGGTACTTGTGTGGTTAGCAGCCAGGGCATTTCCTAAGCAAGAATGGATCAAACTGATTAACATGCCAGTGCTAATAGGAGCAACAGGGATGATGCCACCAGCCACGGCTGTGAACTACACAACCTGGATCATCGTGGGGTTCTTGTCTGGCTTTGTTGTTTATCGATATAGACCAGATTGGTGGCAACGACATAACTACGTTCTTTCGGGTGCACTTGATGCTGGTTTGGCATTTATGGCAGTTCTTATATATCTGTGTTTGGGCTTGGAGAACATAACTATTAACTGGTGGGGAAATGATCTTGATGGATGTCCTTATGCTGCTTGTCCAACAGCTAGAGGCATTGTTATAGAGGGTTGCCCTGTTGTTTATTGAATTGTGAATAACAACCACAAATTTGCATTTGTGTAAATCCCATTTTCTTTAATACAGTACATCATTGGTTGTTGAGTCAACTTCAGTTGGAGAATTTTATCGAGAATTCGTCAAAGTAGCTGCAGCTAAAGCTATAGAGTTCATAAAACCCATAACATACTTCTATCCCACTAAACCAAATTAAAGCGCAGCCACTTCCTCCAACTCAACAATATGGGAAGAAACAAGATAAGTAAATGTTGGTGCATCATCAAATACAACAATGTGATTAATGCAGTTAGGCTAGGCTGCTACTCACAAGAATCAAATAACAGCCAATCTTGGCTTCCGCGAATATTGTTTGGAATCTATGTGAAACTAACTTAAGAACTGCAAAAGATAAGCTGGCCAACACTTTCCTTTCCAAACTCTTGTGGTTGGTCATTCACACATTTAGACGTCTAACCTGCAAAAGAAGTTCAAAGCAGAGAACGGGAAAGAAAAATCATTGAAAAATAATACAACATGACCACACTCTTCCAAATATAAACAAATTTGAAATAGATTTCAACTTCTCACACTTTGTTGTCATATGAACTCGACTCAAGAAATAACTAGACTGCCAGAAATGCTTTATGCACAAACGAAATAGTCAACAATCTGAGAAAAGTATAGTCAACAATCTATCCAAGCTCCTTGTAGATTCAATTATCAGAAATACATTTGCAAGCATAAACTCTAAGAGTTACTCTCATCAAAACATTTAGTACATATTCCAATGGATTCCAGTTTTTTTATATTCTATTGTCGAGTAGGAACAATTCTAGTTCAAATATCAAAGTTAACAAATGCTTGCACTTGAATCTAGACTACCTTAGAATCTACACACTCTCTCTCGCTTTTACATGTAGCTATTAGCACCAAACTAGTTCAGAAGCAATATAGTTCAAAGATATCCTTCGCATGTGCGTGTATTTGAAATAACAAACAAAAATTGAAAAGAAAGTACTCTTACAAGTTATTTCTAACTCAATTGTTTTGATACAAACTTCCTTTGCTGCATTCTGTGTCTCTTCCATTGGAAAAGGACAAACTAGACTTTCAATGTAGAATTGCACACATCCACAGTAATAACAGTTAGTAACATCTGAATATACAACTGAGTCATCTTTTGAATTGTATATCATGGAAGTTGCTCCAAACATTGACACTACTTGGCCTTTATTTGACACTAGTTTCTGACAACGTGCGTTGCACGTTTAATTTTTACTATTGTTATATAATTTAAAATTGTGCTATCAAATAGAAAATGTTTAAATAAACAATATTAATTTTACCATTTATATTTCATGTATCAACAAAAATAAATAAAAAGGAATTTCGCATTTGGCATCAAGCAAAAAGTATGTGAAATTAATTAATATAATATAGTCTCCTTTAACTTTGTATAAGTCTTTTTTTATGATCTAAATATCAGTGATAACCTTTTATAGCCATAAATGAATATTAAAAATACATGCACACTTATTGATAAGATTGTCTATTTTATTTTAATGAGAAACGATAGAGTGAAATATTTACATTAAAGTAAGGTTCTAAAATTAAAAGACAGTACTATCAAAATTATACAAGATTAAAAGCAATTACATTTAAAATATAAAACTGACAGATATATAATTTAAACACTGAACTTCATACATACATCTATTTCAAAAGCTCATAATAATAGCTAAAAGATTACAACACCACAATGAGTTTATTAGAAATGCAAAAGAAATTAGAAACAACAATAATCTTCGTGAAGGAGTATATATATCAAAAGAGATATGAGGACTTGGCATGTCTAAAAAGAAGTCTTAAAGTTCTTCAACCCACCTCATTTATTCTATTTTTTCATGGCTTTTTTGCCTATCATAGATGGAATAGTTTTTTTATTATCAGTTGAATGGCAATTTCTTTCATTTTCCAATGGTTATCACTAGTTCTTAAATAGTAGTAAAAATGTCTGTTTAAATTCTATATTTTTCAGTTCTAAATAATAGTCTTTAATATATAAATAGATGGAAAGATGAAAAATAAAAATCATAGTTAAACTTAATAAGAGAAGTAACATTACCACAAATAATTATTGCTTTGAACTTGGAATCTAGTCTAGTTTGAATGAATAATTAAAAAGATGAAAACACAAATCATTGTAATTAGTAATAAATGAGGCAATTACAAGTCATCTTTATAATTTATTACTAATTCATTCATATGTAGTATCACATTTTTAATATCTTAGTAATAATAAATCAAATAAATAAAATCAGTGGCATTAATCAAATAAATGGGGGGTCACTCTTTTCATATGACAGTAATTATTCTAGCATATACATGTACAATCAAAATATGTCTGTTCACATTCCAAACATTTAATTATTTGTTTATATTTTAATTAAGAAATAATTAAAGAAAATACAAAAGTCATCTGCATTTTTATTAAACTGATACAATTTAACATTTAAACTAAATAATTAAATGCTTTTATAACATGTTAATTTATAGTAAGGGTAAAATTGTAATTCAACTTTTAACTTTCTTTGTTCCCTCTTATAATAATACTAGTTCTAGAAACGTGCGTTGCACGTTTGTTCCCTATTACAATATAAAATTTATTGCCAGTATAAAATCCTCACTAGTAAATTTAAAATTAATATCCCAATAGTTTAGACATAAAAAAATCTGAATAATAGGTAATAATAAAAGAAAAGCAATAACAACTAATTTTTAATTATGAAATATTAATATGAATGTCTCCGAATATTCTCTATGATGTATATATAGTTAATCCTTCACTACATACATCATAATAATGAATATAACTTTTACACTCTTAACTTTTCCCATAATCAATCTCCCATGTTAATGCAATTATGGTATAACAACCTTTTGTATGCCTCTATCAATATTATATGTGGAGGCATAGGAACTCTTATTGTGCACACTTGAACATACTTATTGAAAGAATAAGAAATCACTCTTCTCTTGTCATTGTCTTTTCATAACTAAAAGTCTAAGACATTGTGTTTGATTGTAAAGAAAGAGAGTGTTGAGATGAAAATGATTATCAGAATGGTTTTTTTCATCTGTCAATTTATAGTGAAATTCTTGATTATCAATCACACTAATGGAAATACTAAGTTTACTTGAAAACAGAGTTAAGTAGAAAAAAGAACAATGAAGCAAAGTTAAATAGACGGATCTAAAAGGAATTTCATTTTAAGCTAAAAAACAACATGACACACAACAACTCAGGAAAAAAGTTATGTTGTTGATTGAAAAAGTGAATTCTCTACAAGAAATCATCAAGTTCAAACATACAATGGCAACCATCATTTTCTTATGTCATCACTAATGAGATCACTTCTGCAGCACCATATGCAACAAAGCCTAATTAGGAAAGTACAATTATCCTCTAGGCATCGTAGTCACACGGGAGGAAAAAAGACTCAATTTTTTTTCCAATATATTTGCTTAGGAAATAAATAAAAAAAAACAAAGAAAGAAAGTAGAGAACTATGTACCTGTCCTTACAACTTTGTTTCCAAATAACAAATTATTTGGACGCATCCTTCATCTGGTTAGCAATTCACGCTTCGTTTGCTCAGCCATTTTAAAATCCTTGCGACAAATATTTGGAAACCTCTTGATGCCATTTAAAAGTACTTCAAGCGCACTTTTTGACAGTCATAGTAACATGAGAGAAAAATAAAAATAAGTTAACGTGATATAGTCCGAAAAAGGAAAAATAAATTTAGAAACCATAGAAAAGAAAATGGGATAAAAATATACCAGTTCTTGAAGTGAACCGTTTCCACAAGTAGAAGATTTTGCGTTTGAACCAGTATATGAATCCTAATTACTAAGAAGATCTATCTCGGACTTTCGATTTCTAAGTAGATGTATAGTCGCATAGGAGATTGAAAGGTCATAACTTCTGGGAATTTGAAAGATGAACGGCTAATTAACTGTATATGATTATTAGCATTAGTATAATGATTTATTAATATGATAGCATTATTATTTAATAACTTATTAATTAATGTTTTTATTTTTTTTTAGTTGAAGGGTGAAATGGTAATTCAACTTTTAAGTTTTGAGCTTCATGCTTATAATAATACTAGTTTCCGGGCACGCGCTTTGCGCGTGTAACCCATGAGTATATTATTTCTTAAAAGATAATACTACTAAATAATAAAATATGTCTAATTGAGATTTCTTTCTTTGTTTTACTACTAATTGTGACACTCCAATTNCTTTTCATAACTAAAAGTCTAAGACATTGTGTTTGATTGTAAAGAAAGAGAGTGTTGAGATGAAAATGATTATCAGAATGGTTTTTTTCATCTGTCAATTTATAGTGAAATTCTTGATTATCAATCACACTAATGGAAATACTAAGTTTACTTGAAAACAGAGTTAAGTAGAAAAAAGAACAATGAAGCAAAGTTAAATAGACGGATCTAAAAGGAATTTCATTTTAAGCTAATATTAACAACATGACACACAACAACTCAGGAAAAAAGTTAGGTTGTTGATTGAAAAAGTGAATTCTCTACAAGAAATCATCAAGTTCAAACATACAATGGCAACCATCATTTTCTTATGTCATCACTAATGAGATCACTTCTGCAGCACCATATGCAACAAAGCCTAATTAGGAAAGTACAATTATCCTCTAGGCATCGTAGTCACACGGGAGGAAAAAAGACTCAATTTTTTTTTCAATATATTTGCTTAGGAAATAAATAAAAAAAAACAAAGAAAGAAAGTAGAGAACTATGTACCTGTCCTTACAACTTTGTTTCCAAATAACAAATTATTTGGACGCATCCTTCATCTGGTTAGCAATTCACGCTTCGTTTGCTCAGCCATTTTAAAATCCTTGCGACAAATATTTGGAAACCTCTTGATGCCATTTAAAAGTACTTCAAGCGCACTTTTTGACAGTCATAGTAACATGAGAGAAAAATAAAAATAAGTTAACGTGATATAGTCCGAAAAAGGAAAAATAAATTTAGAAACCATAGAAAAGAAAATGGGATAAAAATATACCAGTTCTTGAAGTGAACCGTTTCCACAAGTAGAAGATTTTGCGTTTGAACCAGTATATGAATCCTAATTACTAAGAAGATCTATCTCGGACTTTCGATTTCTAAGTAGATGTATAGTCGCATAGGAGATTGAAAGGTCATAACTTCTGGGAATTTGAAAGATGAACGGCTAATTAACTGTATATGATTATTAGCATTAGTATAATGATTTATTAATATGATAGCATTATTATTTAATAACTTATTAATTAATGTTTTTATTTTTTTTTAGTTGAAGGGTGAAATGGTAATTCAACTTTTAAGTTTTGAGCTNACTGTATATGATTATTAGCATTAGTATAATGATTTATTAATATGATAGCATTATTATTTAATAACTTATTAATTAATGTTTTTATTTTTTTTTAGTTGAAGGGTGAAATGGTAATTCAATTTTTAAGTTTTGAGCTCCATGCTTATAATAACATATGATATGATGAAAAAGGCTGGATACCAATCAGGATGATTTGGTGGATTGCTGATGTTGTTAGATTCTTTTAACGCCATACTCCTTCGTAACCCACATACTTAAATGAGTTGGGCTATCATCGCTGATTCAACCACGACATTAATTAAATCATTCTTAACGAGATAAGACTCAAATAAATCATTGAACTTTGAAAAAAGACTTATCTATATCTTTGTTAAAAATTTAATTTATATATGTCATATCAGTTAATAAATAATGCATAGTTTATAAAACAAAAATAACATAAATAAGCTAAATTTTTTAATAGATTGACATAAATAAACCTTTCTCAAAGGTAAGGACATATTTGAGTTTTTTCCTATCTTATTTATACATCAATTATGAAGGGATAGCATAGGAATAGAGTAAATACTGAATTTTCTTCAAAAAAAAAATAAAAAATTATATCTTGTACACATTCCAATAAATTAAAAAGATATTGTATCAATTTTCATTTTTGAAGAATCAAGAGGATAAGAAGAAAAGCTGAGCATGAAGAGCACATCAATTTCCTCATTACCTCCATATCCAAAAATCCTCTTCAGCAGAAGAGCATTTCCCCCAATTAATTTCTCAAGCACAGCTCCATTTTCAGGGCAGGTAAAATTTCTAAGCATAAATTGCAGTAATAGCTCGGAAAATGGTGAAATGGGGAATTTGAAGGATGCATTGACTGGTATAGTGGACGAAAGAGTAGAGGAACTTTTGAAGAGAGAAGAAAATAGGGTTTTACTTGATGGGTTGGAGAAAGCAACGCTGAGAGTAGAAATGGCAAAGAAAGAACTTGCTGAAATTGAAAGACAAGAATTGGAGGCTAAATTGCTAAAGGATTATATCACCCAGCTTGAAACTAGAACTTCTGAGGTCTGTTTTATATATTTGAAGAATTAATCTGAATTGTTGGTTGATATATAATTTATGTACACATGTTACGAAAAGTAAACAGCGAATTCGACACTTGCGATCAGGTGTCAGGTATAAATCTCAACAGACACAAAAATACTAGTGTGTGATTTCTTTACATCTGTCTTAGCTTTGATGGATAAAGTTATATGGTACCCGTGGTTGACCAGATAGAGTTATGAGATAGGTATGGCGTAGAATTAGTTTAGGGGCGTGAAAGCTGACTTGAACACTATGAAAAATTAAATCTTTATTATCCCTTCTTCCTCGGACTTCAACTGTTTCGTCTAGTCATAACAATTCGATTGAGTAAACATATGCGCAATATGACTGGATAACTCTATTTACAAAGGAACAAGTGAATCAATGCATTTGGGCATAGGTAGCCCTCTGCTGTTCAATGTTATGCTGTTATCTCAGTATGTATAGTATCATATTCTAGCTAGATATTGAGAGAAAGGGAGAACTTTGTTTTGGATATTCTTTTTATATTGACTGGGAATATTATTCGATCCTACATTTTGGTCATTATGCATAGATTGTTTTGAATTGCAAATTTGCAATTGCTTAATGGTAAAATCCAGAGCAATGATTTGAAATACTTGGAGGCTTTATAGTAGTCTGTAGATGTAAATTCTATGAATTTTCGAGACCATAATAGAGTTACTTGATTATATGCTCAAAACAACTAATGCATTGTCTTAAGGGATTGTAAACGAACTTCTTACTAAGGCATACCCGGGCAAAGGGGACTCTGAAGCAAACTCTGTCCAAATTTACAAAAATCATGTTTTAACCCCTTGTGTTCTCGTGTTGGATAAAAGTGAGACTTACAGAACGTCTAACTTCAGGAAACCGTTAAGGAACCTTGTCCCCCGGCCCTTGATCATTGTGTAAATAGAGCATAATGGACACAAAGGATTTTTAGAACTGATATCTTTTACTGTGGGATTGACGCATAGTTGAATGATTGATTGAAATGTTTTAGCACCTTACAAAAGGAGGGTGCTTCAAGTGTCCAAACGTCTCAAGAATGATTATGTTGTTCTTAGTATTTCAGATGTTCTAAAGACGTCATTAGAGCTTTTCTTGATCAACTTTTTGTCCACTCTAATAGTTAAGGTACTGATTGGTTGATGCAATTGAAGATTGCAGAATGCCAGAAAGATATTTTAGAAGCAAGAGCAATGATTGAAGAAGCTGAGCGTTCCCTCAACGTTAGTGGTGATGCTAGAAAGAGAGATGCAACAGACGGAGATGTAGTGAATAGAGATGAGGAAAGAGTAGAATCCGTAAAAGCAGCTTCACTTTCTGCAATTGTTGGCACACTTGCAGGACTTCCCATTTTCTTAAGTCGTATCTCCAGCAGTTCTGAGCTAATACTCCCTCTGTCAATCACATTTATTAGTTGTGCTTTGTTTGGTGTAACCTTCCGCTATGCTGTAAGAAGAGACTTGGATAATTTTCAACTCAAGTCAGGAACATCTGCAGCATTTGGCGTTGTCAAAGGTATACTACTCTCATGCTAAGTATTGTAATGTGTCGCCTTTCTCCTTCCATATTCTTGTGTAATTTTTTGGAATAGGAAGGAGTAGGTCAAAGTCTTGAGGATTTTATAGCATCAAGGGTTCAGTATGGGGCTACGCAAGGCATACATATCAAAATGAAGGGTTCAATTGGCGTAGTAATTGATTGGCTAGATTGCGGGTTCAATGTGCTGAGAAACAATATTCTCAAGGTTATTCCTTGCTGAGTTCGGATGCTTGTTTCTTTGTTTCGTTGCTATTGATGCACACATATTCAGTTCCGTCCATCTTACTACCTTGGGATAAATTGAAGTATTCTGGATTTTTTGTCTGTACATATTATCCTGGTCTTTCCAAAACAAGTTTCTGCGATAATTTGTTTTTTTAAGGTTAAAAAGATTCTATTGCATTCAATGCAGGCCTTGCTACACTTGGAGGTGGACCACCATTGCAGTTGGATGCAGCCAGCTTCTGGTCTCATGCTCTTGATGGCGCAGTCTATGTCTCGGAGAATCTTTTGATCTTCCTTTTTGCTGGAGTTGGCCTGGATTTATGCTTTAAGCTGAGGATTTTGAGCCCTTTTCCCATTGATAGATCAATTTCAGAGACGGATAAAAGTTAAACATCTTGTTGCCTATTTATTACTTCTGAGTGTGTATACAGAGACCCAGTAAATTAACTTTGTAACAATTGCTGAGATAGAATTATACTTGAAAAGCGCCATTCACTGCAATTGTCCATAAATTCAGTAAAATATTGTCAGGTCATTCACAGGAGACTAGTTTCAGAAGGGATAAAGCTGCATTTCGAGTATCTTTCTGTCATTCAAGTCATCTGGAATAGCTATGATTGGGGTATTTCCAAAGACAATTCCTTTATAATAACAAACAATATTACATGATGAAGTCTTCAAAAAAACTATGGGGATGCGTCCACATGAGTGTGCTGCAGCTAAACGCTCGTGGAGGAGAAATTTAAACTGAACCTTGTAACAATGACTACTTGATCATGGTATTTACAACATTGAAACAATGCAAGTTAAATGACCTATATATCTTCCAATTCCTAAACAGGTTAGAGCATTGAGATTCAAAAAGGGCCGGGCCACGCCTAAAGAATGATATCTTCAACGGATGTCAAGTGTGTCATCAACTGGAGCCAGTCTCAGTCTAAATCCTGAAAGTATGAAAAATATATTGTTATTTGAAGAAAGACACCAATGATCTGTCAAACAGACTTTACATTTTGATATAACCTAAAAGAATAAGTGAGAACCTCATAATCATCCAACCGAAAGCTCACAATAGTTGGTTTCTTAGCAGAAACCCTGGTCCTCTTTGATTCAGCCAATGCTCTCTCTATATCAGACTGAGACAATGGTCTTGGTGCCTGTAACTGAGGAGTTACCATGTCTTTTTCTATAAGTCAGAACAAAATGCACAGATATTTGATCTAGAGGGAGAGAGAGCCACCTGTGATTGCTCTGCTTTCTTCTCATCTTGCAAATACTCCCTAAGAGGAATAAAGGCAGCTTGCTTGCAGGCTTCAAGAATGTCTGAACCAGTGTATCCCTCACACAAGCCAGCAAGTCTATCAAAATCAATGTTATCTTCGATTCTCTCACCCTTCAAAACTACCTTCAGTATCTTTGTTCTATCACTAAGAGAAGGTTTTCCAATCTCAAATGCCTGAGAAAAGCGTCTAATTATTGCCTCATCAAGGTCACTTGGGCGATTGGTTGCTGCCAGGACCATTACTCTAGCATTCTCTGCAGAGAAGGAAATTTCATTTACTTGTCACTCATAATTCATATCTGGTATGGCATTCATCAAACAACATATTTAGAAGTGCTATATCATTCATCAATGACTATTATGTTAGTCAAAATGAAAGCTTAACAAAAGAGACTTCCTAAGTTTCTTTAGAACAGATGAGTTTGAGAGTGGAGAGATCAGTTTCAGGGCCACATTTTCTGCAAGCAATTCATACAAAAAGCATGGAGGCAAAAGGGGATGGCATGTCGAACCAGGGATAAGTTATAATGTACTAAAGTAAGACATGCTACCAGTGCAGCTAAATATGTCTGTGTCCTACAGCATAAAGGTAGTATGTAAACTACTGAAACAGAATTGTTTATCAATCAAAAATAACATTTTAAATTATGTATGTAGCTTACTTTTAAAACACCATGAATGGATGCTACAGAAATATTTCAAACAAAGAAGACACAAATGTGCAAATACAAAAATTGGTTTAATTTCCATGGGTAAAGCTAGAATTATAAATGAACTTGACAATGAAGAGCAGTTGGAGAAAAAGAAACTAGCTATTCACAGGACTTGTTAAGGCAAAATGGAAACCAAATGCAGAATGTTACACTCACGATCAGTAGTAAAACCATCCCATAAGGCCATGAACTCAGTTTTCATGCTAGTCAGCATTTCATTCTCTGTTGAACGACGCTGGCCTAAAAAACTGTCAACTTCATCAATGAATATTATAGCTGGCTGGAGCTTGTAGGCCAAGCTAAAAACAGCAGCAACTGCCAAATAGAAAAAAGAAGAGGGAAACAAAGGTCATATGCTTATTATGGAAAATTGGACATTAAAGCTAGTAAATGCCAACATAGTATGAAAATAAAGGTGCAGTCTAGTCTTATCCAGTTTCTTCTTCTTCCTTCCCACTATAGAATTAGCTGCAATTGTTAGCAATCACTTATGAAGGAAGATAGCATGTTGCATGCTAAACCTAAACCCTGCAAAAGCTCCTAAGTTTTTCTGTTTTCTTCCTTTCAGTGCCACATGGAACTGTAAAGGCAAATTGGAATAGCTCCTTCAATTAAAACAAAATCAGAAAGCTAACAAACTTAGCTATGCAAAGGAAATGTGAAAGACTCACCGAGCTTTTGGGCGTCACCAAACCACTTGCTCATTAGAGTAGAAACTTTGACATTTATGAACACAGCAGCAGACTCTTTGGCAATGGCTTTCGCAAGCATCGTCTTCCCTGTCCCAGGTGGTCCATACAATAGAACCCCTTTCATTGGACCAAGCAATTTTCCATGACAAAACAACTCCGGCCTTCGCAGAGGTAAAATGGCCAGCTGAAACAAAGTTTCCTTAATACCATCCAGCCCCCGAATCGAATCAAATTCCACATCTATGTGGTCTGGATTCACAACATCCCCAGTTATCATATCCTGCAAATCATTTCTATTTTACAAATGACACTAGAAACAAAATTTCGTTTTTGTCAAAAATAAATTAGATGTGTATACCTCATAGGGAGTGGTGTAAATAAGAGTGCGACCTAAGCGTTTGGAGAGGTGTTTGCGGGATTCAATAGCTTTCTTAGAAGCTTCGCGATTCGGGTCGAGATGACGAAGCCCAACAAATAACACAGCCATGCTTAATGCTGCGCTTGCAGCGTACAATATAAGGTCTTGTATCAGCTTCCCACTACTGCTTCCCGCCATTGAAGCTCTTTTTAGGGTTTCTTCGTCTTCTTCTTTTATGAAAAGTTTTAACGAATATAACTGACAAAACTTCGTTGAGTTGAGGCCAATTGCCAGGTAGGCCGCTGATTTTAGAAAAGGAAAGTGGGGCTAAATTCATATTAAATTAAACGAAAAATAAAAATAATTCTACTTCATCATGGTTAAAAGTTAAAATATAATATATGAAATCGTACATGTCTAATATTCGTTACTTTGGTATAATACCAAGTGTGAACAAAAGGGGACCATTAGTTCACTTCAAAAGATGAGGAAGTAAATGATGAACGATATTTTGATCAAAAACAAAATATTAGTAGCTCGTGAATGTGCTTCCTAACAACATTTAAATCAAGATCTGGATCCTAACAAATAACATTAACACCATCACGTATCACACATAAAACCTTATTCATAATATGAAATTGTGATAAATAATGTTCTGCCTACACTGACGAAAATTCTTCAGGATGGTACACAATTTATGAGCTCAGACCTGCCAATACAGCATGAACCTCTGTTCAACGTAAAAATACTGAGAATACAAACTACAATTGATACATAGAACTCAGGAAGAGAAACAGCATGAGGGGAGGAAACCCACAGTACACTCTTACAGATAAGGCAGTCATTATTCTACAACTGCAAAAACAAAGTAGGCCCTGGTCGAAATTTTGATAAGAGACCATTCAGATATTTGGTGTAGAGTTGAATCATAGAACGATAAGATCAATCCGTTGTGTACAGAAGATGCTTATTGTTTGGTCAGTGAACTACCTACACAGTTACACACCAGTATATGATTGTGCTCCTTCCAAGGATTGGCATTAGACCCGTCAAAACTCAGCCTTAAACAGGCAAATTAATGCTTCCTTGAAGTAGGATCTTCTCCATCTTCATTCAAGTGCTCACGATTTTCAGGTCTTCTAGAAATTTCCCAACTCCTTTTCTCATCTGCTGAAGACAACTTCTTAAGATCGTATGTTTCCTCCTTCATGACAATTTGAAAAATTAGATAGGAATGATAAACTTCTAAATCATTTACATTTGTCAATAAGTGCTTCACACGGTCAGTACCTTTTCTGACATTCTTACATCTTTCTTCCCAGCAATTGAAGTTCCAGTCTCCGTAAATTTATCCAACACCTGAAAGTTTCCATCTTTTTGGAATGCTTCCAGCTGGAACAATATGAAACTTACAATGAGGATGATACATTTCAGGATACACAAAGCGGAGTAATAAACTAAATAATGAAATGGAATTTATACAAATAACTGAAGGAATTGAAGAACAAAAAGAATCTCTGACCCTAAATAGAATGACAAGATATAACCAAAGATATACAGATCAAAGGAAGAAAAGAATTATCATGAAGACTTCAAGCTTTAAAGTAGTTTTCAAGCTCGATCTTAACCATAAGATCTCTAACATCACAATTTTGTTTGTATTTGCAGTAGTCCGTCTCCCCCTAAACTATGAGGCCAGCAAGTATTTATTACTATTACATCCCTATCCGAATCAACAAATGAAATAAGTAAAAACAAGGAAAAGCAAATCCCAAATCTACTAAACAATATATTAAGTAGAATCTACAAAGAAAAGGAAACAGGAAAAATTTACTAAAAATAGAATTCAAGAACTCCCACTATTGGAAGAAACAAAAACGGAAACAAAAACTACGATTAGATGCTCTAGTCTGCTCGCAATAAACCCTGTGAGCTGCGCTTTCCAGGTTCATATCAGAGAACCTCAAGCATAATTGATTTGTAGAGTTTCAGATAGACTGTAAATATATACCTGAATGTGGAAGATGCACAAGAGGATGCTAGCAATGGGTAGAAAGCTATCTTCAGGAGATAGAGACAGGTTGGTGCTGCATACGATAAAAGAGCATAAGATTGAAATGCTTGGTTATAAATATCAAGGCAAAATGACTCAACTAAACATCAAAAAATGCTGATAATGCCTTTGCCTAAACTTGTAGCAGCAGGGAATACCAGCTCCCTAGAGAATCTGATGTTACCAAGAAAGGACAAAAAGAACAAAGGATGTCTTTGTAGAGTGGTTCAAAATCTGTAGGGGTTCGCACATGCAAGCTTCAATAGCACCATTTCATTGCATATTTTCAAGTTCCTTGGTTAAAATCCTTTGGCCAACCCTGAGACTAATTAGTGAACTTTAAAATTTTACAAGTCTTTCTAGTCCAATAATTAGGGGTAATTGTCTTCCAACAATAAACTTTAAATCTTACAATCATATCAGAGTTGGAAGCTTAACATGGAAATCAAGAAGGATAAGCAGTCATTCATGGAAATAGAGTACAATCCTTCATTTACCACAACTCGTGAAGGATTCTTGTAATATAGATGACAAGATAGAACTCTATGTGTTTTTTTCTTTCTGCTAGTTCAAACTTCAATACATTCCTTAAAGCACATTCAGGGTGGTGACAAGACATGATATTAAAACATCACCTTGAAAACTAAAGTTTTAAGAGCTCCTTACCTTAAATATGGAGCCAAATACACAAGAGCATAAACAGCATAACGTGGTTTCCCAGTATCCAACCACGCAAAAACCCAACTCTACAAAGTAAATCAGCAAATCAATCAATCCCAAGTTAGTTGGACTTAGCTATATGAATCCCCTAAATGGTTCCAAACAACAACAACTCTTCACCTTTCTCAACCCTAAACGCCTATATTCCAATTTAGAACAAATGATGATTAAGAAAAAATCTCACCATCCAATTAAAATACGGAATGAAGCTGATAATTGCCATGACAGCAAACCTCGCATCAGCAGAATCAATTGTGGATTCACCATCGTCCTCCTCCGTGTAAGTAGTCGGGAAAACCCACGAGCTCAAAATGCAAGCACCAATAGCAGCGGCGTAAGGCACATCGTTTGCAAACTCTGCCCGGCAAGTTCCATTTCTCAATCTTCTCTACAAAATCAATAACAGGAGTAAGATAACATATTTCAGCTCTATTGAACTCGTTTTCATTCCAGTACATGTAGGTAGGTTTTTAAGTTAAAAATGAGATTAAAACACGTAGTAATTAAGTTAATTACCAGATTAAGCTTGTTGCGGAGGCGAGCTCGATAAAGAAGAGGTCGAAGACTTGGTAAGAGAGAAGATCGTAAAGACGACGGAGAAGTAGAAAGAAGTAGAGCTGAAGTGGAAGTGAGAGATTTCATCGCCGGAGATAGAGAGCGGCGACGGCAGCATCTAATCTGTGCCCGGCGAAGTAGATTAGGTTAGAAATTAGGATTATAGAAATAGTACTATTAGTTAGAATAAGATTCGTGAATACTGTACGTCTTTGAAAACAGTGCCCTTAAGAAAATGAATATCTTATGGGTCCTGTTTGGCGCTTTTCATTTTCGAAAGCGGGTCCACTGCCAAACAAACATTACCAACTTGTTCATATTCATTCATTCATTTATTAGTTACTAGTCATATATTATTATAAGTCGGAAGAATTTAAGTAAAAAGTTGAATTACAATTTTATCCCTATATTAAATTAAAGTATTTAATTTTTTTTTTATTAAATAAATTTGGCATGATAGTTAATGCATACAATGTTTTTTTCATCTTCCTCTCTAATGAATGTTTGCAATTTATTCTTTTAATAAAACTTCTATTAAATGATAATTTTATTGCAATAACTTATCNTTTTTTTTTGATTAAATAAATTTGGCATGATAGTTAATGCATACAATGTTTTTTTCATCTTCCTCTCTAATGAATGTTTGCAATTTATTCTTTTAATAAAACTTCTATTAAATGATAATTTTATTGCAATAACTTATCCAACTCCCATTTAATTTTAATTTAAGCAGAGCATAATACAGGGTAAGAGTGGATGATTATTCATCTTCTAATAGTCAATTTACTTTTCAGTTTAAATGGTTTTTGGCTTTTGATTTTTCTCTGCTAATACTAATAATTATTGCTAATAATAATAATTATGTATAGTTTCTTATATCTTTTATTGCGGTACATAAATAAATAATTTATACTTTACCTCTTATTTTATGTTAAGAGTTTCCCCCCTATAAAAACTATTGACCATATGATAAGATGGTGATGTAGTGATATAATCCATGTTAAATAGGTGTAGTATGATTTATTTATTTTTCCCCTCCTTCACTTTTAATGACCAATCTCTCAAAATTTTAAGATTTTGGTTGGTTAACGATCGTTTTATTTTTTTCTCGATTAGATAAAAATATGTGCTCTAGACAATTATCCAGACATGTGAGTGTGATTATAAACTAAGAAATCTATTTGACAGGTAAGAAAGCTTGATAGCCTTGTGCTTAGCACCAAACTGTTGTTTGATATATCCTCTGTATTCTCCAATTTAAGCTTTCAGTTTGATCTCATGGTCTCTCCTAGAAAAATCATCAATCGAATCAAATGGAAGGCTATAATTATTGTTTTGAAATATAGATTTACATTATATATCGTAATAAGTAAGAACATAACATAAAATGTGTTTCGACTTTATTCCTGAGAGTTTAAGGATATGTAATTACGTTTATTTTTTTTTGATATCTTTAACATTTAATATATATAGCTCAATTAAATAATTCTAATGTATAACATTAGCTATAAATATACAATTCAATAATAATAATAACATGGGATACACGTGCAAAGNATTTCGACTTTATTCCTGAGAGTTTAAGGATATGTAATTACGTTTATTTTTTTTTGATATCTTTAACATTTAATATATATAGCTCAATTAAATAATTCTAGTGTATAACATTAGCTATAAATATACAATTCAATAATAATAATAACATGGGATACACGTGCAAAGCACGTGTCGAGATACTAGTGATCTTAAAAATACTTGAAAAGTATGGATTCTGATATTACTCTAAAGTTGGAAAAGGAAAAATATGATTGATTAATCCTCCCAATTAACAGCCAGAAATCTTGATTAGAGCATAATCCAACGCACATCTCCAATTAGTTACTGACTGTTTTTTATTTTTACGTAGAAATGTTAATGTCAAATTAACATCATATATTATGAAGCAAAACCAAGTCGTATAATACTGCATTTATCTTTTTTTTTTTAATGATGATTGTACTACTATATTAATGTTCTTGTCGATATAACTTGCTTTTTCGTTTACCTTATCCCTTTCGTTTTCGTTTTAATTTCCGTGATTGTAATTAAACTATTGAAGATGATATTCTAAAAAGAAATTTATAATCTAAAATGAGAGATACGTATCTTTTGTTTTGGTTGTGTACTACTAATTTTATGGTTTTGCAGAGAATGCTCTTATAGAAATAGCGGAGCAGTTAGGTATAAAGGACTGGAATTTTCATCTGAATCCTTGTAATGGCAACACAAATTGGACTACACCAAAACTTGACAATACATCGACGTATGTCAATAATGTAACCTGCAATTGCTCTACCCCTGATCATGTACAAACCATGTGAGACTATCTTCTTTATAAATTTTGGTTCTTCTTATTTGCCCCAATATTTTTCGTCTTATTCCGACAATAAGCACCCTCCACCTCCAACTCTATGGTCGTGACTTCGAGCAAGGAGGAAAAACATTGTTTATTTATCTGGAATCAGTTTGATTACCACACGGGCCGGGATCTGAAAATTTTGAACTAATAAACAATCATTGCTTTCATATTTGGATAATGTAAAGCAACATGATTTCAAATTATAATGTTAACACTTCTTATAATTAATGTTAACAAATTACTCAAAGGACAAGATCTTGCAGGTGTTTTTCCTCCCTCCCTGGTCAAGTTACCTCACCTCGAGACGATGTAATGTTTAACTGACTTGGATCTATATTTTCAAACTCTTAGGAGTTTTTTTTTTTTTTTAACCAAATAATGATTTTGATTATCCTTTGCCTGAGATATATATATTATTCAACATCTGTCCTGCAGTGATGTCTCGCGTAACTATATGAGTGGTACTATTCCCCCTGAATGAGCATCTATCAAACTGGAATATATGTGGAGCTGCACTTGAATTGCACTTAATACTTCAGAAATTACATAAAAAAGTCCCTTTAAAATTTAAACTATCCAATAATTCGTGGTTTGCAGGTCTGTGATGGTGAATCGACTCTCTGGGACGATTCCTAAATACTTGGGAAAGATGACTACACTAGTTTATATGTATGTTCTCTTGAATTTCACCACACTCACGAGGATAAAGAGTCTTTATTTTAACATTATTGAGCTGGACTGCAAAACTTTCAGGAGTTTGGAAAATAACATGTTTAATGGAACTGTTCCAGAAGAACTCGGAAATATGGTTAATCTGCAGAGTCTGTAAGGCCTTGCTAACTAGCCTCCTTTAGATGAAATGAGTTCTTTTTAAAATATCTTGAAAAGTAAGTTGCCTTTTGTTTTGTGCAGCATTCTCAGTTATAATGATCTCACAGGTAAGTTGCCCGAGGAAGTCAATAAACTCACAAAATTAACAGAACTGTAAGTACTACTGATCAATATACTTTCGATATAATGTCCTCCTCTAGGTCCTATTGTTTTTTCTGAATTCTCCTTCTTTCCCTTTTGGCATCAATGCAGTAGGCTGAGCGGTAACAACTTCACTGGAATATTTCCTAGCTTTGAGAGTTTGAAAAACCTTACTGCATTGTGAGCATTTTCACACTATTTGATGTGTAAAACCTAGTAATTTCTAGTTTGATTTAAATTAAATCAGACTTCATGCTTTGTTAACAGAGAGATTCTAGCTTCGGGTTTTGAAGGACCTGTAACACCAAACATTTCTGTCTTGACTGGAATGAACGAATTGTGAGTTGTTTTCTTGGTTGCATACTTTCTTTCATTTGGTTGGGATTTAATATTGATATGATGTCTTTACAGAAAAATTAGTGACTTGACTGGAAGTGCTTCAAAATTTCCACCACTAGAGAAATGACAGCCCTAATTAAATTGTAAGTAATTCTCTTGAATTTGGTTTTATACATTAATGTTTCCAATAGTTGTTGAAAGTGTTCTCTTTGCTGTTGTGACTGCAGGATGTTGAGGAGCTGCAATTTATCAGGGAACATTCCTTCTTACATAGCTAATATGCATCAATTGAAAATTATGTAAGTTTGCCTTCACTCTGATTTGTTTCTTTCTTTTTTTGATAATCTTTAAAACATTCTTCATGCTTTAGTTCTCAAGTTGGTGTAGTATTTTTTTTCTGGTTTTCATTTTGGGCAGAGATCTAAGCTTCAACAGGCTTGAAGGACCGATCCCGTATCTGGAGCGCCTGGACAAACTGAAGAACTTGTAAGTGACTGATTTATCATACTCTAAATTCTTCTTTTAGCCTCCCTGACTATATGCCGGCCGTAAATTCTCAACAAAGCAAACTTCTTCTCCTTGATTGATATACAATATGATAAAATTTATACCTGAGACATGGATGCCAATGAGCTGAGTCTTCAAACACATTTAATGCAAAGAAATTTCAGTTTCTGACATTTTATAGGTTATTTAGAGCTTGAATCATTTCTTTTTAAGTTTTTTGTTCAAATTGATATCTGTTGAATTAAAGATTTTGCTTGGCAAGGTACCTGACAACCAATAGACTTACTGGATCGAAAATAGAAATTCCGAATAGTTAGTTTATTACTTTGGATTAGCATGGTTTTGCTTATAACCTACTCATGCCATGAGAATGCTAGATTCTCTTCATCTCAAGAACTTGAGATTCTAAGGGCATATAGCCCATAAATGCCAATTTTTCATGCATATAGTATCCTAAAAGAATTTCTTTTTGTGCAACACACTTGTTGATTTTGGTATGCACCATTTGCAGTGTCATAGATCTATCTTACAACAACTTTAACGAAAGCTCCATGCCAACTACTTGTCGGGAAACCCTGTATGATCCTTGAACCTTAGGTCTTCTTCCCACTCATTTTTGTCATTGGGACACCAGCTGTTATTATCTCTAAGCTATATTTCCTTCTTCTTATAAGAAACTTGTTCAAAAGCTATAACTCAACAAGAAAGTCACAACTAATTTGACTCGTCTTATAGGACACTTGATGCATAGTTTTTCTCTTGAGAAAATTATCAACTGCTTCATGCCTTCTGACCCTCTTTCCAACTTGATACAGAGAACTTGAGAAATGCTTGTCAAGTAATCCTTGTTCAAAGAGTAAGTTTATCCTTCTACAAGACTATGATTCATTCTCTCTCTATCTAAGCATTAGAGCACTTGAAAATTCGTTTCTTATTGTGTCTGTCATGTTACATAGAGGCCATGCTAGATAATTTGTTTTAATTATATACAGATCGGTATTCGGTGCACATAAATTGTGGTGGAGGGAGTGTGACAATAGGGGACACCACTTACGAAGCAGATGAAGATTCTGCAGGTGCTGCAAAGTTTGTTTACTGGAAAGAGAGCTGGGGATCCAGCAATACAAGGGACTTCTGGTATCTTCCCATAGCATTGAATGAGTACAAGGCAACTAATGTATCTTCAATTAAGGGACATAACTCTGAACTGTACACGACAGCTCGGCTCTCTGCTTTATCTCTAACTTACTGTGGACGTTGTTTAGCAAATGGAAACTACACTGTGACACTGCACTTTGCAGAGATTGTTATGAGAGATAACCGATCTTTCCAGAGTCTCGGTAAACGGATGTTTGATTTATATATTCAGGTGAATTAAATATTAATCTGAGTATTGAATCCAGGTTTAGGTGCTGTTTGCTAACAATTTAAACTGGATTGACATTAGAACTGCTGCTGGAGGCGTTGATAAAGCTTGGACAAGAAAGTTCAATGCATCTGTAGAAGATGGCATTCTAGAAGTGCACTTTCAGTATTCTGGGAAAGGAACAACAGCTGTCCGTAGAAGAGGAAGCTATGGCCCTTTAGTTTCTGCCATCTCTTTTGAAGCTAGTAAAACTACTATTACCCTTTGGTTCACTTATTTCTCTTTCACAGACTCTCTTATGTTCCTTAGACACTTAATTCTATTACTTTTGTGACCTTTTACATGATGAAATTGTGATACTGCTTCCACATGTTAATTATTCTCAGAGAGCCTTGAGAAAAGACCATCTTTTTCTTCAAATCACTTTAAGATTAAAAGTATAAAAACAAATGTAAATTCATTTAACACTCTTCCTCTTTCTTTTTCTATATCATAGATTTCAAGCCCCATTCAAATCACAAAAAGATGACTGACATCATTGCTGGAGCAGTGGCGTCCTCATTAATTCTCCTTTTTACAATATTCTTTGTTGCTTGGAGGAGAAGCAGAAACAGGATATCAAAGGAAGAAGGTGATGCTACAGATGACCAGCGTATTTTGTGTCTTACGTCTTAAATAGACAGAACTTACCATAGTGTGCTCTCCATGATTTCCTGAAAAGTTCTTATCAAAATAAAATGATGGATTCTGAAAACAAGAACATTATGGAGATGTGCATTTCATACAAGTACACGATTTTCCACATTATATGGAAGTGTTAACACATTTTAAATGTTCTTTCTATGCGGCAAATGTACAGAATTAAGAGGACTGGATCTACTGACTGGTATATTTACCATCATACAAATCAAAGCCGCGACAAACAACTTTGATGCTGCAAATAAAATTGGGAGGTGGTTTTGGCTCCGTTTACAAGGTGCATCTCAATCTGATTAGTACAAGCTTTCTACTCTCTCTCTCCACATACCAATGCCTCATCCCATGCAGTCATTTATATACACATGCAAGCAGAGGAAAATCCAAGATTTTAAAGAGTTGCCAAAAAAGGAAAGATATTCTTTTTGAAACTGACCAAAAAGGAAAGTAAGACAAACAAATTGAAACGGATGGAGTATACTTTTAAAGTTTTTTCACATATTACTACAGTAAAAATAAAAAAGGTGGGTTCAATTGAAACCATCCGCAAAACTATAGGTCCTCCGTCCACTGCAGGGCACAGTACAACCATTTACCTTGACCCCCTTTTTCGTTTAGCTACTACATCTAGAAGTGGATGTTACGTATAAACAACCACGACCTGTTTATTCTTCTTTGTTTTTAAATAATAAGCAGGGTACACTACTGGATGGTACAGCTATTGCTGTAAAGCAGCTTTCATCCAAATCAAAACAAGGGAACCGCGAGTTTGTAAATGAGATAGGTATGATCTCTAGTTTACAGCACCCAAATCTAGTCAAACTATATGGATGTTGTTATTTGTAGTTTTGATGATTTGACAAACTTAGGGACCTCATAAAGGTACCGGGTTTTCTACTTGAGTATTGCAGGTGTCTTGTTTGAAGTATTGCAGATGAAACAAACCCAGGGACCTAGTAGAGATACCAGGCTCTCTTGAGAGTGAGCCAGTCGACTGCCAGCTGGAGATAGTACAGAAAGTAGGTGCACACTTCCCGATGGCGTCAGAAAGTGTGACCTTTCCAACCAATGGCAAGATGTTTAGGAAAGGGACTTGTCAATACAAAAGACACTTTCCTAAACACTTTTTGGTAGTTTTTGCAACTTGATAAACACTTTTCAAGAACTCTTGCAAAGGCTAACAAAAAGGCAAAA
>NC_028644.1:70253164-70259136 GCF_001406875.1 Solanum pennellii
AAAAAACGAAATATTAATTAATAGGGTACACGTGCGTTGCACGTGCGCAAAGACTAGTATATACATAAGTATAAACGTTATTTTACAAACCAGTATCAACATACCCACCCAGCAGTAAGGTATATCCCACCACGTTTATTTTTATCAAACAAAAGAATAAAATTATTCCTATCTAACAGAAGACATGATGTCCAAATATAAATTGGGTCCAGCAGTACCAGATCCATCTCTCCATTTATGCAATCACAATTTGGCAACGGCCACAAATATGTTAGGCTTGAGGGATGCTTGTGAAGCTAAAAGCTTTATTGAACACACATCTCATGATCATATATGATACAAAATTACACCTTAATATTGACTACATCATAAACTAAGGATCTACAAATGAAATTCGGAATTGAATCCACCACTCCCACTCTCTAGTCTCTGCCCGCCCTTCCTCCCTCCACAATCTTCTATATCTAAATAAAAATAATAATCCCTTGACGTGAATCTGCACAAGAAGCTTGTTTTCAGCTCCTACTTGTCAAAACAAATGAAGAAATTATCTATGCGCTCATTATTTTGTTTATTGCTACTTGGAGATGGATTCTTCCCACACGAGCTATTCAACAAGGACAAGTGCATGATTCAGTGACATAAGAATAATTACACTCTGCCTCTTCCTATACTTAAACCTGCAAAAGCAAACGAAAATTACGTCTGTTCAAGGCATTTATATGTGACTGAAAGAAATCAAAAATTATCTGCTCTAGCAACATCAAATAGACACCTGAATATACACGGTGTTTATATATGAAACATATCATTGTCATCAGGATTCCAACTCTCTTCTGTCCCCATCCTCTCCGCAACTTGACATGGCATTTAACCGCTGTTGCAACTGTAGCAGGTCAAAACCATTGTTAGCAGCACACTTGGATGCTATAAATAAACCTTTCCAGTTCATCCCCTCAACTGTTTTAACTTTGGACCTAGTTTTTTAAACCTCATCAAAGTAGAGAGATAGTTCCACACAGTTGGTCTTCTATTACTATCTTTTCATTTACTTCAATTCAATTAATATTACATAGACCTTTGCATCAAAGAAACGAGTGTGCACTCACCTGCCAGTATTTTAATTTTTCTGCAGTTAACTCATCTGTCAAATTAATCATCCTGCAAAGTAGAGAGAAGATCAGTTCTTCAATTAAAAGTCCCACATAGAACTGTGAGAAAAATGCACCACAGTTGATTTGCGTCCACAGTGGACTGACCTAGCCTGAAGCTCAGATATTTTGACTAATAATAGCTTCTCCCTCTCAGAAACAGCTGCTTCAACCTGTAAAATGGAAGTGTCTTCATCAAAATGAATGGTTGCCATGTGATAAAAGACGAAGTTCCCAATAAGAGACATGTTTATATAGCTCCATGTAAACATTTGCAGTTTCTCAGAGTCTTAAAGCTAAGCAAATTTTCAAAGCAAAGACATGTACTTACAATTCCATTGCTCTCTGGGCGCTGTAAGGGAGATAACTTCCCATTTTGAGAAGCTGACAGAACAAGAAATTTCAATCTAAGTAAATCTGAATCCATGTTACTATTGGTAGAACATATTTCTTTACATAAGGACATCAGACATTTCTTCCTCATACTTACAATCTCCTGCCTCAGATAGTTGCAAGCTACTCAATAGATTTACAATGAGATCCTGATAACAAATGCAGTAGAAATTAAGCGTTAGAACAACCGAGAAATAGAAACGCACTAGTTAATCCTGAACTTAACATTTCTTTTCTTGTTTTTGTTCTGTAATTTTTCCTGTGTGCGCGTTTGGGTGGGTGGTGGGGGGAGGGGGGACACGGATCTTGCATCCCTACCATACACTGATGCCTTACCTGTTGAATTGACGTCTGTTGAAAGAGATTTTGTAAGTGAGGCATGAGAACTGAAGCAGGAATATTATTAACGGCAAGTTCCTTGGGCGGTTGACTGGGTGGCTGAAAATTTATGAAAAATGCAGTATTACAACAAGTTCTTTGCTTTTTCTCTTGGTTAAGACAAAATAGCACCATCAGGATGGAGCTCAAGTTTTAACATAATCACATCAGTTAACTACAGCTGTAAAGTAAGGGACTATACACACACCATTTGTTTAGATTCGACCAGCCATTCTCCAACACTAGCAGACTTCCTAAGTGGTGATCCCTGTGAATCACAGAAATCTTGTGTCAAAGATACAGCAGGAATGAAATACTTGAGTTGTTTTGAGAAGGCAACACCACACCACTTACTTGAGAAGATCGTCGAGGAACTGTACATAATGGAATATCCTAACATAAATATTTAAGTTAGCAAATAGTCATCTAAAAGAAAGAGAATGACAAAATATGATTTACCTTTACAAGATCTACATTTTCTGATGTTACAGAGAAACGGCCTTTTATTTGGACCAAGTTCGGCTTCGACTTGTCATCCAAGGAATCTTTGAATCCTGAACAAATAAAAATTATCATTACTGCAAAGAGAAGTCTGCCTTTAATAGTATGCCACCTAGAATTTTTCTATAAACCATTGTGGGTCTTACACACAATAGCAAAAAATGAACTTGTCTTGAAAGCATTAATACCCCCAGATGATTTAATCGGAGCTGATAAACTATTTCCTGAAGCTCGATTTGGAAGCATTAAAGGCCCACTAAAGCTGGGTGCTCTTCGCACTGGATGAGCTTTATCTCCTGGTTGTTGGTTTTCGATCTCACTTCTGCAAGAGCAGCATAAGTTGCCTCACTGAAAGTTCTCAATTGATAACAGTGTCCAAATAAACAGTCATATATGCAAATGGTCAAATAAAGCACAATGAACTACATTAGAATGCTATTGGATGATTTACACACTGATTTTAGCCTCCACAAAATGAATCCAACACACTAACTTTAGAGCAAAATTCCTGTGAGAATTCCTTCTCCAGTGGAAATCTGTTTTGTTCCAATGAAGAAACATTTTAAAAAATAAAAATTGGGGACTGCCATATTAGTAGAGAGACCAAGTTTGAGCATTCAGTTCTAACCAATTTCCTTTCACCCTATTACAGTTGAAATGATATGAAAAGAAAGGCAATTTGATTCCTGAAAAGTAATAAAGCTTCTTAGTTAAAGTTTCGGTGCAATGCTTTTCTTTGGCGCAATGTAAGATACAGTAGAATAAGAAAACAATGAGTCGTACAGAACCTTTCGGAGCTTCGAACTCTTTCTGATGCCGAGTGACTAAGTACAGCGCCAGCCATAAGTGGTCCACTCTGACTTTGACGAGCTTTTGGTGTTTGAGTTCTACTCTTGGCTGGTAAGGCATCCCTGTCTGAGGTTAGGGGTGGCAACTCTGTTTTTGATGCATTCTTCTTCAGTCCATTTTTCTCCCAATGATCAGAATCTGGTGTACTGCTCTCCAAATCTTTTCCCTTCTTGATCTCGTATTCAGCTACTGGCACTTCACCAATACTTTCTTGCTCACTGGGCACAAGATGTTCAACGAAAACTAAAATTGAGATGATAATAATCCAAGGCATAGCTTGACCAAAAATAAAATTTTAACTAAAAGCTCACATAATCTAGCCAATGCATAACCATTACCTAAACTATCATATTTTCGTGGTGATGACAAAACCATTATTAATGTTCTCCCCAGGAGAGAGCAGTTCTCACAAAATATGCTGATGTTTTATATCTTCTGAAGAAGATAAGAAATTATATTGAAAATATGTGGTTTGCACTTGATTCCACAGGAAAAAAAATACGCTCCAGAAGAGAGGATATCATGTATAAGACAACTACTTTTTAAAACCGAAAAACACCTGAGGTTACTGATGCATAGTGGATAATGGATCACCCCTCTACCCTTCTACCCTTAACGTAAATACGAACAAACTAACTTAAATACATCAATATGGACTGTAAGAACAATATTTAGCATGAAAGCACATACAGCCTGCACCTCTATTTGTATGACATGCTTAGTATTGTGGGAAATTCAAAATGTTTGACACCATCCCATAATACAATAAGTCTTCCACAACTTCCTATGATAAAGATTTGTTTAAGTATCCAAATTTAGAACTTCAACATGATATTTCAGTATCATGCTAATTTTACAATCACTAATTTAATATTTATTCCATCAATATAATATATATGTCAAGTTAACATCTTAAATTCCGCACCAAAAAAGTATGACTTGGAAAAATAAATGGTGGGAGTATAATAGTTGGCCCAAAATGGTTTAACTAGTTCTAACACCTAAAAGTTCAAGGAATTCAAGTTCAAAAAAGTTCAAAATTCAAACAAGGCGTCAATTCCCTCTAGCAAACTAAGTTACTAACAGCTACATTTTGAGATCTTTCTACGACAGATTCTATGTGGCTGGTCAAAATGAAAAAGGAATATACCTGGCAATAGAATCTTTTCTAGGGGTTGATTTTCCAGCATATTGTAGGGCAACAGATTTCTCCTGCAAATAGGAGAACAGTTCAAGGCTGATCTGAATAACTTGAAAATAGACTAAAGCACCACAGAAAAGACTGGCAAAGACCTTGTAGTTCATATAAGCTTTGATGGTATCATCTTCTTCCTTAATTTCTTGTATTTCATCATCATCCTGTACCTGCCCCAGAAATCGAGAGACTATTAAATTTAGGATGGCAAAATTCATGGAGCAAAAGTGAAAGAGCATCTTTATCAGATATAAAGAGACGCCTCTCATATATATACCAGTGAAGCCTGAAGCTTTAAATCCTCCAAATCAAAGTTCCAGGCGCTAACTCCCCGTTGGTACTCACTCTGTGAAGAACAACAACATGTTAAAACAGATGGGAGATTTTGAAGAAGGAAACTCTCACCTTGTTCACACTCACATGCCACAGATAAAGAAACATGAAAAGAGAAGGACTGGCGTAAGCAACATTAACACTTGCAAAAAGGGAAAAAGATGATGGAAAATGCATTTACTTGCTTTTAGATATAAACAGGGCCATAGACACAATATCAGAAGCAATCCTTTTGGCTAAAAACATCAAAACATTATCTGAGTACATCGTCACCCATCTTTTTTGCTTTTTCTTTTGAAACCAGAGATACGTCATCAACATCCTATCCCCATGTCCAAAGAAGACAGGAATAGAAAGTACAACATTCTTTAAAAGTATATAAAGAACCAACAGAATGGATTTGACAGTTATAAATAGCAATTATACACCTACCAATTAGATATCTCTGATTTTCATGGAATGCACAAAGTTCAAAAGAGAAAAATGGAGATCCAAAGATCTGGAATTCATATTGAAGAGGCTGATTACATTTTCTCATCAACGATGGAAACCTAATTTAAGAGTTGAATGGCATTTTTGCGCACAGAAGAATAGCATTGCAGCTACTGGAACAAATAAATGCACGGGAACTTAGATAGCATAACCATTCAAAACTAATGAACAATGTCATTGATGAAACAATTGTCACAAACCTGTGATAATGCTTCCTGCTCGGAAGAAGGCATTCTCTTCAAAGCTAGTTGGGCAGCATCTTTAAGCTGCAATAATTTCATCAATCAGCAATAAACAATGATAAGTAGGAAAATTAAGCAACCCTAGAACAACAATACCATGAAATACCTGTAGAGCTTTAACTCGATTCCAAAGTGGTGGCAGGTCAGCAAAGAGTTTTTTTACAGAAAGCTCTGGGGGCTTAGCATATTTGAAAAATGAATGCTTCAACAACTTCTCAGCGGTTGGCCTTTTAGTTTGATCTTTCACCAAACACATCGCAACCATTTCCTTGAATGACTGTTACGACAAGTAAAAACCATTTTTGTTCTCCGTACATGATACAACATAAAAATTGAAGCACGTAGCAGATCAACATATACAAATATCTCCATGTACAAATGCAAATGATTCGGCTAACTTTTGTTTCTCTTTCTTTTTTTCTTTTTTTTTTTTGGGGG